>NC_035443.2:187747-487747 GCF_002127325.2 Helianthus annuus
GGTGGAAGTGTTTCCTCGATTTGCTACAAAGGGTACCACCAGGTACAAATGGCACTTTGAGGATGAAGACAAAACGGGCATTCCGGACCCCAACCGGAAATTACTGCTATACAAAAATGCCGTTGGGTTGCGCAACGCGGGCTCAACCTACCAGAAACTGCATGAACGACACTTTCCGCGGTCAAATA
Source organism: Helianthus annuus (assembly GCF_002127325.2). NCBI lineage: Eukaryota > Viridiplantae > Streptophyta > Magnoliopsida > Asterales > Asteraceae > Helianthus > Helianthus annuus. The sequence continues at coordinate 187,936 of NC_035443.2, forward strand.
AGCAAAAGTGTCGAAATCTATATGGACGACCTGGTCGTCATGAGCATGGAGGAAGATACCATGCTCACTGATATAGAAAGAACATTCCAAACTCTGCGAAGCGTCAACATGAAGCTCAATCCAGGGAAATGCTCGTTTGGAATGGAAGAAGGCAAATTCCTTGGGTTCATCGTCACCAAAGATGGATTCAAGGTAAACCCGGAAAAAGTGCAGGCGATCGAGCGCATGCCATCGCCTGCATCGATGAAAGATATGCAACGCCTGGCCGGAAGGCTGGCGGCACTCAACAGGTTCTTGGCTAACCACGCAGCCAAGTCATACCCTTTCATCAAGACCCTGCGAAGCTGTTCAAAGAAAGAACAATTCCAGTGGACCACAGAGGCCGAAAAGGCCTTCAGGAAATGAAGCAGTGTTTGATACAACTCCCAACACTAACCGCACCATGCAAAGATGAGCCACTCATCTTATACCTATCCGCTGCAGACAACGCAGTGGGCGCGGTATTAATAGTGGAACGAGCAGGGGTTCAAACACCCATCTATTATATCAGCAAAATGCTCAACGACCCAGAGACGAGATACTCAATAATGGAAAAATTGGTACTAGCACTGGTACATGCTTCAAGACGGTTACGACGCTACTTCGTAAACCACATCATCACAGTGCTAACCAATTACAGGATCGGCCCGATCCTGTCAAACCCGACATCTCTGGGAGATTAGCAAAATGGGCAATTGAGCTGGGCGCACATACAATACATTACAAACCGCGCCCTGCCATCAAAGGCCAAATCTTAGCTGATTTCGCCGCTGAAGTACCAGCAGATCGCATCCAAGAATGCGAAGAATCCCAAAATCCTGCGCCCCCACCACCCTCCTCAGAAGTATGGGCACTATTTACTGATGGTGCATCCAACGAGGACGGCGCGGGCGCAGGTCTGCGACTCGTCAGCCCTGACGGCCAAGAGCTTACATATGCCATCCGCCTCGATTTTAAAAGCACCAACAACGAGGCAGAATATGAAGCACTATTAGCCGGGCTACGTTTAGCAGTCAAAATCGGCGTGCAACATCTGGAAGCGCACGTCGATTCCTTGTTAGTTGCGGGCCAGGTACGCGGCGACTATGCCGCCAAAGGGGATATCATGATCCTCTACCTCGAGCAAGCCCTGCAGCTAAAATCCAAATTCGCTTCATTCAATATTCGACACATTAATCGAAGCGAAAACAAATCTGCGGATGCACTATCAAAAACTTGCATCCACCAGCTTCCAACACTTGGCAAAGGAGGTACGTATCGAGATTTTGCAAAATCCTTCGGTTCCTCTACGCCAGGTCAGTGTCATCCAATACGGCACAACGTCATGGATGACACCAATTATCGCATACCTTCAGTCAGGTGTGACTCCCGAGAGCAAAACAGAGGCACGTAAGTTGCAATACAAAGCGTGCCACTATCAAATGGGAGACGGTATCTTATACCGAAAGTCATACCTCGAACCGCTCCTCCGATGCGTTAATCCACAAGATGCCACATACCTTATCCGAGAGATACATGAGGGCATATGCGGCATACATGCCGGACCACGCATGGTCGTGGCAAAAATCATGAATGCCGGGTATTACTGGCCCGGCATGCACCTGGACGCCGTCAAAGAATTACGCAAATGCATGGACTGCCAGCGCCATGCACCAAAAACTTTGCGGCCAAAAAACAATCTGGTCCCCGTCACTACTGCATGGCCTTTTCAAAAATGGGCGATCGACGTAGTGGGACCATTCCCGGACGCACCAGGTGCAGTTAAATTTATCATAGTGGCGGTTGATTACTTCACAAAATGGGTAGAGGCGAAACCACTCGCTTCAACCACTGCTATGATAACAAGAAAGTTCATTTGGGAGCACATCATCTGCCGTTTCGGTTTACCAATGTACATTGTTACCGACAACGGCACCAACTTCGCTGCCGACGAATTCCAAAAATGGCTAGAAGAGCTGAACATCAAACACATATTCTCGTCAGTCGCACACCCGCAAGGGAACGGCCAAGTCGAGAGTATAAATAAAGGCCTAGTCGACGGAATCAAAGCACGATTGGGAACAGCCAGACGTGGCTGGGTCGATGAACTCCCAAGCATCTTATGGGCTCACCGCACTAGCCCAAAAACAAGCAATGGGGAAACACCTTTCAGCCTCGTCTACGGGTCTGAAGCGGTGATACCCGCGGAAATGGGCCTCCCATCTCCTAGAATGTTGGCTATCGAAAAGCTAGACAACAACAGGGAACGTAGGATCGATTTGGACCTCCTAGAAGAAAGGCGCGAGAACGCCGCCATCAACGAGGCCAAATACAAATCCAAACTGGAAAAGTATTACAACGCGCGAGTTCGCGTTTGTACTTTCACTCCAGGGGACTACGTCCTACGTGACAACGAGGCATCTAACGCCGAGCGCCCAGGAAAACTTGCCCCCAAGTGGGAAGGACCCTACCTCATCAGCGAGGTCTTAGGGAAGGGCGCATACAGGTTACAAACACTAGAGGGCGAACCTATCGCCAGAACATGGAACGCACAACAGCTTAGACGCTGCTATATGTAAGCTATGTTCCTACACTCTCTATGTAACCTATTGGGCCGCAGGCCATTGGCAAATAAATAAATAAGCAATTTTCTACATTATTGTTTGTTTACTACTATTACAAATGCGTGTTCCACTTTGCGGTATCCCAAAAACAGATTGGCAAAATCTTCATTCATGATACCCATACAAAGTGGTAACCACACACAAATATTGTAATAGGCCAGCAAAAGACAAACAGACTTGCATGTTTTATCCGGCCGGATACACAAGTTTTTGTTAAACACAATTCCTGAGCCCCAAAAAGGCAAACAATGGAATTGACGCGGACTCATACGACAAAGGTATGGAGTACACTCGACCCCATTCACAAATGGGTAGAGTTCCGGTAATACAAGCTTTTACAAAGCTTAAGCAATTCTAAAAACCCTCACACGGTAAATAACAGAATTGATGCATACCCATACAACACAAGTATGGAGTATACTTGACCCCGTTCATAAATGGGTAAAGATTACGCATACACACGTTCAGACATGCAAGAATTAAAAACACTTGTACAAACTGAACAAAGAAACTTTATATTCAAAAAATTCAAGTATCTACATGATGCTTACTGAATTTACATAAAGTTCCTATTCTATACAAGAGGAATACAAAAAGGAGGCACACTCGCCAACCTAAACCCTATTTTGTACCGCTGGTCCCCGCATCTTCTCCGGCACCACCAGCGGGTTCTTCCTCTTCCACATCAGGGTAAAGCATCCGCAAGCGGTCAACATAGTCCGCAACCTCCAAACACTCGTCCAGCTCCCCTACACAGGCAAGGGGCGTGTCATAAAAGGAGGCTACGGCCGCTTTCAGACGACCCTCGGTATCCACATCACGGAACCCGGATGCCTGATCGGTATAACCGCCTGCGGATAGTACATTGATGTGCCCAATGCAGCGGTTAAAACCAGCCTTGAAACCCGCATCACGCGCACGTTCCTTAACCAGGTCCAAACCTGATGAGGTCTCAGGGGCATTCATTATGGCCTCGACAATCTGCAGTAAAAAGATCATAAGTCTTGCGTGCTAATCCAAGCAAATGTAAAGACAAAGGATACTTACACGCGCGATGCCGTGAGTCCGCAACCACTCACGGTCAGCTTCCAGTTGGTTAAAAGAGGACACCAAGGCATCCTTGGCCTCAGTAGCAGCGGCGGCCCGCTGCTCCGCAGCAGACACGCGGGCAGTAAGGTCCGTAACCGCGACCTCCCGCGCCTGCACCTCAGCCTGTTACAAGAACAGCAAACAATTCACTCAATGAATATTTTCAAAACAATAAAGACGAAAGCAACAACGCTAAAGAAACGTACCTGCAGGCTTTCAACAACCTTATCCAAACGAATGCGCTCCGCATTCAGCTCTTCCAGAGCCTTGGAAGAACGGCTCTCTTTCTCCGCGGCCTCTTCAAGGGCCTTTGAGGCACGAGCCCCGGCCACTTTGGCCTCTTCCAGCGCCTTCAGGGCCTCATCCTTTGCCTGCAGCGCTTTAGCTGATGCGGCCTCAGCCGCAGCTTTTTCATTGCCCAAGGCAACATTTGCCGCCTTGGCGTTTGCTAGCTCCTGCCGAGTATGAAACAGAAGATTGTTCTGCTTAGCCCAAGATTCGTTCCACTTCTTGCGCTCGTTGGATGAAATTTCCTCCCAACGCTTACGCTCATCAGCAAGGAGTTTAGCAAGGGAACGCACCTGTTTTAGCTGGGCAGCGGCAGCCCATTCCGAAGTCTGCTTCTGCTTCTCAAAAGCAGCTTTATCCTTCTCGAGCTGCTCCGCACCCGCACGGGCAGCCTGGACCAGCTTTTCCGCTTCTGCCCGCATACGAGCAGCATCTTCCTCGCGGCGGCCCAGCACCTTATAATCTTCCAAAATGGCATTAGCCACAATGGAAGTCCCTACCAACATGGTCGAGAGCTGGTTTATACGCAGCTCCCGCGGTGCGGCACGAGCCCGCTCAACTTCAAAAGGGGTCCCAAGACCGCCCAGGATCTCCCTGCAGGCCGCAGGGTCGTTAGCAATATCATCCCCCTGCAATACAGTCCAGGGGGGTCGATGGTACAGCGTACCGCGATCCTGGGAGTAGGTGCGGTAGTAATACTCCAATTCAGACTCCCCAGGCTGAATTGGAGGCCCGTCATACCCCGCACCATCGGCCGACGAACTGGTACCCTTATCAACCGCAGACTTCTGCGGCCCAGCATCATGCTGCCGCGCTTCATCGCCAGTTTTTTGCGGCTCAGCATCAGAATGTTGCTTCCCTGTAGCAGTGAACCGCAAACTCAAATCGTCTCCCTCATTGGGAGAGATCAGGTTGTTGGACGAGTCGACAGTATCAAATATCTGGGCCGCAGCATTCTCTGCGGTACCCTCCTTCTGCACGGTTGACTCAGGTACCACCTTGACGGGAGGTGTCGATGGCACCTCCGCTCCACCCGCATCCATGGCACGCGGAGGGGACTCCGGAGCATCGAAGATAGAAAAATCTTCATCTTGACGCTCTGCAAAAAAGTGAAATAGCTATCAGAACCAGTTACACAACAGTTAACACTAGATAGCCTACACTTACCAACGACAACCGCAGGTTTCTTCTGCGCCGGAGCAGACCTTTTGGTTACTAGCCTCCGACGTTTGGTTTCAACACCTCCAGCAGCTTTCTGCTCTGGCCTCCTCTTCTCACCAATCACAGGGGGACCCGCAGCTGTCCCTCCCGCAGCCACCTCTTCTGCCTGCTTCTTCGCAGCACCAGAACGTGACTCCGCGGCTGTACTCAAACCCTCAAGGGTATCAGATACTATCACACAATCCTTGTGTCGACGAAAAGAGGAATGAGAGATACCTGCTGCCTGCGGCACCAGATGAGGCACAGTAGTGACCTCCTTTATCTTCTTTTGGCGGAAGCGCACGCCCTTCACAGTTTGCCTCTTTGGCACACCTTTCGCTTCAGGGTCCCCCAAGGCCCCAAGATCACCTGCATGGAATCAATACGTCAATAACACAACATGATCAACACAAGTAGCAAAGCTTCGATAATATACCTTTGCCTACTGGCAACTCAACTGCCAGTGCAGCCGCAGTAGGCACCCGGAAGTTACTACGGATGATAGTGTTGTGATCCTGTTCACCATCCGCACAAACTACGGTCTCAACCGTACCCTCGAAATCCGGAGCAAACATCCTCCATGCGGGGGCATATTCTGATAGTAGACACAAAGGTCAGTAACACACGTAAGGATAAAGAACGTGAAACAACAAAAAGTACGTACCACCGCTCTTTTCCCGCACCACGGGTTTCGAGTTCTTGCCCCTCCTCAACATCATACGCAACAACCATAGTTGCGTGTTGGTCAACTTCACAGACTCAATAGTCTGCAGTTGCGGGAACCATTGCACTGATTTCAAACTGGGCATCGCAATGGTCTCTGCTATGATCGTCTCGGTCACATTCCGAAACGTCATATTCACAGCAAGGGCAGCAGACTTGATATAGAAGAACTTCTTCTTCCACATCGTCATCCCCTTAGGGGGAGTCATCAGCTTTGGGGTACCGTCTCGTAGACGGAAAGAAAAGAACCCCATAGACACTGTCATCTGATAAAACCGTCGGAAGTCCCCAACGGTAGGCTCTATCCCAAGAGCACGAAAGGTAAACTCAAAATTACGAATCCGAATCATCCCAAACGGACTCACTTGAGAAATGTGGACCTTGAACCACTCCAAGATATCCACAACAAACACCGTCAACGGTAATCGGAGGTTACAATCTCCGAAGAAGTCGGACCACATGGTCACATAACCGGCCGGAGCGTCGGCACCAGTATCACCCTCTGATGGGTACCGAGCCCCATATTCCGAGGGCATTTGGACCTCCAGCATAAGGCGATCAAAGCTTTTTCTGGTCCACTTTAACACCGGTAACCCACCACCGGGAACATTAACATCATCATCCTCGTCTTCTTCCTCAGCCACTATCGGCTGTTCAGGGTTTTCACCCTCCACATTGTGTGGATTCGATGGTTCAGCCATCAAAAATGTCAAAGAAACGGAAGATGATGAACAGAAACACTAGAAACCTCACCAGAAATTCAGAAAAAATCGTCGGAGAAGACAGATGACAACTTTCTCTCAAACGGCAAATTTTTTGAATTTTCGACAAAGTGAGAGGAAACCACAAACGGTTATCCCCTTATATACCCATCGCAATTAATGCGGAGGGAGAAAGCAAATCATCACGTTCAAAAAGAACGTATCTTGCAACAACACGTGTCGAGCGCCGTTTTAGCTGACGGTTATCACGCGCGCGTGGCCGCCCACGCGCCTGACAAAGAAGACGTTTACACTCCCTGCTACAGTGCATTTAATGCCTCGGGCAGTGCAAATGTCCTTTCATTTCAGCACATGCAGAAACGTCTCACCAACTTCTACCAACTCACACGTGCGATCAAGCCACGTAGGCAAGAAAAAGCGACAACATTATCCAAAAAACATAAGCGGCATGCGGTTTTTCTGGTTTACCGCACCATAACCCATACCGCATGTCGTTTTTTTATATACCCTAAAAAATAGGTAGAAATATATCTATCTATGCTATAAAGGGATATATTACCTTTTCCGCATCACTCACGAGCACACGTGAAATATGCGGAACTGACACACATGAACCCATTCAGATGTGTCAGATGCTCAGAACCAGTGTTGTTCTTTGGACTGAACCACATCTCAGGAACAGGCAAAGCGCATTGCCTTCCTTTTCTTCAAGCTTCAAATCCCTCCTGTCCGGTTCACAACCACAGAGGGTGCATGAACAACTTCTTCAGAAGAAAGAAGGAACGGAACCTACGCGCCCGCACATCAGCAGCCCTGACTCCTGAACCTTCAAGAGTTACATCCGTGCAACAAGCACACTTTGAGCGAATATGGGACTGCAACATCGCAGACACCCATAAAGAGCTACAGACATAACCATAGCTTCCGCAGAGTGGTTGCTACGGAAGAGCAAAACTCACTCCACATCACCGAACGAGGCTACCTCGTTGTAAACTCGGTATTGGAGCGTGAAGGTAAGTGGCTCCAGAAAGAACGCAGATACGTGCTCTAAACAAGCACTTATCAAGCAGCAAGTGTCCGAACAGCGGTAACAAGTCTGCCTATGACTTTGTTTACCTGCCAACGGACCGCGGTAACAAGTCTGCTTAGGACTTTGTTTACCTACCAATGGATCGCATGGAATAAACAACGAGGGGCATCCCCTTGCCTATGACCATGTTTATTTACCCATAGTCTAGATCCACATTGTTCGACCAAACACGGCCAACAATGACGCAACGAAGTAACCGCAAAGAACGTACGGTTACTTGAGAGCTATCAAGATGAACACGAACACCCAACAAAAAAGGGATGGTCATCTCATCATAGGATGCTGGACATAGAACTTGAGCAAAGTTCTAACACAACATCCAAAACCTTCAAACCTGACCGCAAAGGTTGGTTTACAAGTTTTTCTTTTCTTCTTCGTGCACCATTCTGGCAAATGGTTCGAAGAAGAAACCACCTCCAAGAGGTTCGAAACATGTGCAAACCTTCGAACCACCATCCAAGAGGTTGGTTCGAAGTTTGTGCAGCATTACTATGAAGGTCCCTAACAGGCCTTCAACACAACAACAGGTGGCAACCCACCTGACGACATGCAACGGCTGAGAATTTCGCATCAAGCGAAACCTCTTCACCGGTACGGAAGAGGCATAGCCGGATTTTTTACCAGATCACCAGGTTGATCTGGCCTAAAATTTTCTCCAGACTGCCACACTACCTTCCTACACCATAAGTCCAGTACTCCTCCCACGTGCAACTTGCACAAGGGAGCAACACTAGACTGGGGGGACTTGAAGGGGTATGGTCCCAAAACGACCATTACCCGCATCAAACAAACCCCTACCAGTAAGCAAACCGCACCCATGCGGTCACATCCTTCGAACCCATTCGGTTCGAAGATGAATAGCTTGACCCAAGTACGAAAGAAGATGAACATATCGATGCGGCTGGCACCGCATCATATGGCCATTTTCGTCACGACAAGGGAAGCGAGCAAATAGTCTCCACATACGATGATGCGGCCAACACCGCATCTCGCGTATTTCTTGATCACAAGTAGGAGACGCGGTAACTTCAGACGTTACCACATGCAGCGATGCGGCTCGCACCGCACCCTGCATATCCAGCAAGTGGACTGACACGCCAGGCAAGTGGCTGACACCACGAGGCAAGTGGCGCCGGCGACAGTCCCCTGTCAGAGCTATTAAAGCAATGGGCTGACGTGGCGTAACCCCCACGGCCGGCGAGACTGACACACCTGCAACGGTGCAGCTCGTCGTCAGCCCATCCATCAATCTCCTCCTTCACTCCTCGGCTATAAATACCGACCCCAAACCAGGTTTGAGGTATCTCTTCACAACTCTCTAACTACTACTATAATCTTGCTTTGCTTCCCAAGCAAACTACTGATTCTCACGCCGGAGAGTGGTAACAAGGAGCACCCCCCACCCCATCCTCCTTGTTACGAGTCACGGCTTGTTTCCTTGTGCAGGAGATCATCCACCGGTGACCCAGCCAGCGATCTCCGAGAGGAAGGGATTAACCCTTCTTGACGAGACCAGTGTGTTAACCCTGTCCGGTTAACCATTGTTTCATCAATCCTCATCTGTGTTATCCCATTCATTGTTGGTGTTACGCGGCCCCAGCCGGCTATGCAACGGACGCCTGTGTTGCGCATTGGACGGATGATCTTAGTAACTGCTTGTCTCCTCATACGTGTCACGCGTGTCATGCATGCTAAGTCTTCTTTGAGGAGGAGGTCTGCTGAACTGCCCTTGTATGTTTTGCTGAGGAGGTGCTTGGCGCGCCCCCTATGTTGGCGCAGGGGGTGTCACCAGAGATGGTTCCGCTTGCAAAATTGCTTGCTGTGCACTTAACGACTGGTAAGCAGCGTTTATAGTAGCAATCTGTTTGGCGTACCAGGAGGCTAAGGTTTCACCTTCTGGTAAACCTAGTAACGCCGAAATGTTTGGAGGAGCTGGGTTTGACGGACCAACGGTATCGCTCATTGGGGTAGCCGTTTGAGTGATGCGAGTGATACTCGCGCAGGGTCCCCCAGTGTTTGTTGCTTCGCCCTCGGCTAGCTCGTCAGTGGGAAGGAGTTGGGCGTGCGAGTTGTCCTCCCCCGTTTCCACTTGAGAGTGTGTACCAAAACTGAAATTCGGTATTCCCTGACCAGCCATGATCGAGAGAACAGAAAAAAGCTCAGAAAAAGAAGATGAGATGATTGTAAAAATCGGTGGGCGCCAATGAAGAAACACGGAACTAATTTTAGGTTTATTAGTTGGGTTTATATTTCAACCATAAGGGTTAATCTTGTTAATCCTTCCTGAGCTTGGCTGTGATCCTTCCTGCAAAACAATCAACACCCCGTTAAGCTCGTTAAGAGGGGAATATGGGGGTTTCCCTCTTAACCACTCTCCGGGGAGAGAATAAGTACTTGTTTTGAGGAAAATAAGTGTGTGATAAGAGTGAGGGAGTAGAGAGGAGAATGGTTTAACCTGTGTATGAATGACCCTATTTATAGCTAGAGTAGTGTAGAAGGAGATGGGCTGATGGGCCTTAGGCCTGAAGACGACAACAAGGAATATCCGTCTTGTCTCTTTTGTGACAACCGTTAGTGTCTTCTAGAAGATCTTTGGTGCTGGCGCACCTTGATTAGAGCCACGTATCCGGGTTGTTGTCCTTGTCGTCTTTCTGACATCAGCAGGTGAGTGGAGATCATGGGGCAGTTGTCGCTGCCCCCTGATTGGTGCCACGTAGGCGTCCTTGTGTACTTTTTGTCTCCTGCACGATTGCTAATCGTGGAGCATGATACAGCTTGCTGGACGCTTATTGGCTTATTCTTCTGGCACTCTACAAATGATCCTGTAGAGTAATTTTAATCTTTGTAAAGTAATTTTGTAAAATGTTCTTGTAGAGTAATTTTGATCTTGTAGGGTAATATTAAAATTACTCTACAAGTGTATCAAAATTACTCTGCATCAAAATTACCCTACAAGTGAATCAAAATTACTCTGCAAGTTTATCAAATAACACACAATTCAAAATTACTCGACAAATGATCCTGTAGAGTAATTTTGATCTTGTAGTGTAATTTTGTAAAATGTTCTTGTAGAGTAATTTTGATCTTGTAGAGTAATTTTGTAAAAAAAATTTAGCATTTATGTCACACCCCCAAAATCCACATGCGGAGTAACATCCGCTTGAGGGCGTGACTGACCAGGATCCAGCCACCAATTATACTGAGCAATTTAATTAATAGCAAAAGTAGTATTCACCAACCACAGGGTTAGCAAATATCATAATCAAGTTCAAAAGTTTTAAGTTCAAATAGTAACATAAGTAGCGGAAGCATAAACCAAACATTTTAAAACAAAGTTCATGGTTCAAGTTATTTAGAACCCAACACATGGGTCAGACGACCACTACACATCCCCAAGTAGCAAGCTCCTGACTCACTGGGTATCTGCAAAGCATGCAGTAGGGTATCAACAAAAATGTTGGCGAGTTCACGAGTTGTCCAGTTTTTAATTACCAAAAACTTGTTTCACTAGTTAATTTATCCGTTTATACATTCCATGGGGAGCTACCCCATAAGTAAGCCACTAAACTGTTTTTCCAATACCGAATACTTCATGTGACTGTAGGTTTCCGTAAAGTGCGCCGTTTGTCAATGTTCTATCATCACTGAAGGATTTGCCAGAGTCTATTAGTTCACTCCCGATCCCATACACGGGCACGGTGTGAGGCTGGTAAGACCTAAATAGCGCTATCAACTAATAACCCGTTCGCCTGGCCCCGGCGACTAATCGGTATTAAGTAGTAGGGACTTAAGTGATAGAGTTTCGTTTAGTGTTGCCCATTGCATTCCGTATAAACAGTAATTATAAGAGTTCCCAGTAACAAGGGAAGGAAAGTAAGTTTGTATCCCTCACAAGGGGATAGTGTTGTTTTTAGTTCCGTTTCCCAATCCACCGGGAACGCATGCTTTAAGTTGTGAACTCACCTTGGGTTGCTCGGCAGATTGGCTTACTTGGTCAAGCTTGCTGGTCACCACGTCCTAACATGGTTACCAGTATAGGTCAGGTTTGGGGGTACAAGTAATCACGTATATCCTACATGTATCTAACACATAGAATGCATGCAGTTATCATTTAAGTTATTGGGCCTGCTCTAATAACTACACGGTTAAACAGTGACAGTTAACACATAGCCAGTAAAACACATAGCCAGTAAAACACATAGTCCAAACATAACACATTGTGGCCCAATAACCAAGGTAGGCAGCCCAGTCGAGACAAGGTGGTCTCGACTCGAGAACACGCGGTCTCGAGTCGCAACCAGGAGATCTCGAGTTATCATGTTTCGGTCTTGAGTGATGCTGGCATGAGTCGCAACCTCAGGGGTCTCGAGTCCAGTCTCGAGTCAAGATCATGAAGTCTCAAGTCGAGACCTTGCCGGTCTCGAGTCCTTGAAGTCTGTCTCGAGTTGTCACGTGTTGGTCTCGAGTCGCAACAGAAGGTCTCGACTCGCAATCACGGTTGTGTGCACATGAAATCCTTCTAGAAACCTGTCCAACTTGTACTATCCAATAGAATTTCAAATTCATGATATTGTGTACTAGCCAATACATTTGCACTAACATGTTTCCTTGTCTAATTCCCAAATCAAATGGATCAAACCATAGCATTTCAAATATTCATCACATCTTCAAACAGTTCATCATTTAGGACATACATATTCAATCAACATGTTCATCCTACACATTCATACGGTTTTTCATTAGATTCATTCAATGGACCACATCCTCTCATAATCCTAGGTTCTCAATATCACAACACACATCATGCATTCAAGAATAATAACACATAATCTAGCTATCAAGGCAAACTTGCAAAACATTATGAAAACAATATTTTCTTACATTTTCTAGCATGAATCCATTATTCGAAACACACTAAGCTTATCCGTATCACTCGACATTCCAATCATTCACTCGGTTTTTAAGAAGCACATTGTTTCACATAAATTATTTCAAATAAGCAACTATAGCACTATTTATCATAAAGCCATACACACACACTAACCGGTTGAATGTGGAGGGTATGGAGGGTCGGTGAAAGAAGTTCCGAGTGAGAGTAATGAGCTTGATCCGAGAGTCTTGATGCTACCGGTTGAGTCCGAGAGAGAGGAGAGGGTGATGGTGTCTTAGGGTTTTAGTGAGAGAAAGATGAGAGGATAGGGAGAAGGAGAGTGTATGTGAGAGTGAGGGAATGTTTGGGGGTTTGAGTGTCCAAAGAATAGGAAGGTGTGGCTTATGTGAGGGTTTTATAACCCAATTCACGGGCTCAAGGATGTGCGGCCCAAACGGCCCAACTGCTCACTGTTCACTCGAGGCCGGGTGGTCTCGAGTCGGGTTCGCGGTCTCGGCTCACTTCATACATATGTTTATATATATATATATATATATATATATATATATATATATATATATATATATATATATATAATTATACATTATACGTACACATTATAGCACATCAAGATAAATCACAAACTTTCATATAATAGAATATACACATAAAGTCGATACAAGATAGTTGCTCGAGAAAACCTAGAGTGTCACAATTTAGTTATGGGGTTTAGCTTTATGGTTTATTTTTTAGCATTTAGTTTGGGTGAGGGGGTTAGGTTTTTGGGGGGTGGGGGTTAGGTTTTTTTAGATTTTTGGGGGTGGGGGGTTAGCTTTTTTGGGGGTTTTTTGGTGAGGTATGGTTTTTTGATCAAAATTACTCTACAAGAACATTTTACAAAATTACTCTACAAGATCAAAATTACTCTACAGGAACATTTTACAAAATTACTCTACAAAATCAAAATTACTCTACAGGATCATTTTGTAGAGTAATTTTGATAATTACCCTACGAGAAAATAATTACGAAAATTCCACCACGTTTTTTTGCCTTTTTCATGCTATGCGCACGTTTAGTACGTTAAAGTTATTTGTATGGGAACTTTACTCTATATATATATATATATATATATATATATATAGTCAAAACTAGTAAATGTGCATTTTACGCTAATTGAACTTTAAGCTACTAAACTCAAAGTTTTTGACATTATATCAGTAGTATGGATCAAAATAACATATTTTGACATGTTCAACTCATCATACTCAGTTTAGACCTCTATTCTATTTCGAAAGTCAAGCAGTTTGACTTTTGCTTTAACTTTCAATTCCGACCCGTTTGGTCTACCTTGAAACCCAGTCAAGTCATGTTTTGTGACCATAATATTATAGGGAATAACCCTTTGAGGTTATACCTTATGGTCACACCGTTTAGAGGGAAAATCGACAAGTCCGCTATCTATACTTTTAAAAGAAATGTAAAAAACGCCTTTTTAGCGTAGAAATGGTTTTAATACCAACGAGGCATGTAAGTCGAACCTCAAAACTGATTATATAACATTTGGAAATATGTTTTGACATAATGGACTTATCATAGACCCTTTCGACCATCCGATGTCGCGTTTACGCACATGAATAGTTTATAATATATAAATTATATAAACTAGTCAAAATGGGTTTAAACCTTTCAAAATGATTCAAAATCAGAATGTTTGGTTAAACGAGGCTTCGCACTCGGAAGGGTATAAACCACATTCTAACCAATCAACGCTTAATCTAGCGTAACCGAATAATATTCTAAGTAGCGAGTCAAGTAAAATAATTTACAAAAAGACTCGTGAACATTCTAACGGATATTTATATCTGTTTCATTATAGACTATAAAGCATTCCAGATAATCGTGCCTAGGATATACAACCTGAAATACGGCTTTGCTTCAAAGAACTTATTAAAACAGAAAATTTGCTAAGCAAAGGTAAATACTGTTAGCCTAGTTTTATTTGAAAACTTGGGATACGACATTAGCCGCTTGGGACGGGCATTATATAAATGGGAAAATGCTTTCATAAATATAAGAATCTGGTCTAATCCGTAATGCTTGAATAACATTAAACACTGGGGGTAATGGTACCGTGACCGCGTGTCCCGACTCATCAAATAGGAATGGCCATATAAAATACGCGTAGGGTAGTAGGCATACTCCCAGAAGACGTGTATTAAAGGTGGTATGTACCATCATCACATACTGGCATAGATTTCTGGTACCCAGCTGTATTGACAAACATGTAAAACTGGTTACAAGAAATCTATCCCAAAAGAATACTAAATGATTAACCCACAGGTTATCATAATATGTATCAAAATGATTTTAAATGAGTCGGTTAATTGTATTTACGAGTGAAAACTAACGTATTTTCAAAATATTAAACCGCAAATAACGAGCTCTGAATATAGGGTGGAATAGCTCGGTCAAGGGAAAAGCTTAGACCGTGGGGTATGGTGGGGTGGGGGTTGGGGCTTGGGTTGGGCATTTGGTGACACGTGTCCGCGGAGCCAGCCCACTGCCGGGTTACGTGTCCGCGGGGTATGGCGGGGCGTGGGTTGGGCTTGGGTTGGGTGCACCGCGTGGCATAAATGTTTTTAAAAAAAATACAAAAAATTTATAAAAAATCACACAACATTTATAAAAAAACCTACAACTTCATTAAAATTTTAAAAATTACATAATCCTAAAAATTACATAATTTCTAAAAATTACAAAATAAAAAAACCTAGAGCGTTAAAAAAATTTCAAAAAGGTCGATCTTGTCGAACGCCTTGTTTTCCTTCCCTCGAAACTCTATGTTCGTGATGGAGAGTGCAAAGCACGAGCGTTAAGTGTGTTAAATTACGTAATTTATTGTGTTTTAAGTGATTACGTGTCACGAGTATGATAACTACGACAGTTTGTAGTTATACAGGTTAATCGCATAAATCGGTAAAGTTAAAGGCTCGGTGATGGTGTGAAACACTCAAGGATGATAAATCAAGTAATGTACATTGGCCGAGGAGTTGTTTTGGTTTGAAAAATAGTTTGGAAATGCGAGAGACGACCAAGAGTGAAGTGCAAGGGTATTAAATGTCAAGTTGTGTAAGTTGAAGTGAAGTGAAAGTATGGTTCAGCAAAATTGAAACGTAGGTTACTGAATATCATCGTAACTTACGGTTGGCTCGAGTAATAAAGTAAGTAAACAGAAGTTATAACCCGTAGCTTACGCTTTGCATGCGTAGCTTACGGTATGAATACCAAAGAAAAAATAATTATTCTATCATAGGGCATCACATGCGCTGGCTGGGAACAAGAAAAAAAGACCGAATATCATTATTAGCGGCAACAGTGAAGATCTTTTCAAGAATCAAGTCAACATAACATCATAATCACAAGCAAGACTTTTGGACTCACATGGGGTGGAAGACTTTTTGGCACCAAGTCACGTGAATGAGAGATATACAAAGGTTTTGAGGAATTAATTGAAAGGATTGTTTTTATTGGACCAATATATAAAATCCATCATCATCATAAGTCACGTGGATATGAGGGACAAATTTGGGCCATGATCATGTGAGGCGGCTTGAACTTACACGCATACAGGGAATGTGATTTTTTTGATTGGACCATGATATAAATCAACTTCTTGATGGCAGACAAGAGTAGACAACATTGGGCTTTGTTTTGTTTTCAAAACATAACAAGTCACGTGGATGGGCTAGCATATAATGGGCCGCCAACATTAAGATCCATCACAACATCACGTGAATTTTGGGATCAAAAAGGTCATTCAACATCAAATCAATTCATCATCATCTCGACGGCAGTAGCCGGCAAGAGAAGGGGGCACGCAAACAGAGACAGAAGATCAATCTTACCAATGAGCGGCTAGTCCTAGTGGTTTCCTCCGGATGGAGGGTTTTGTAAGTTAGACGAAACTATGTGTTTGTGACAATCGTTTTGATTAGGTGATCTAAGCACTCGATGCTTTTCACCTTTGATTTGATTTCTTGATTGTAAACAATTACGTTTATTTAAACCTTAATTTCTAAGCATTCAGTTCCCGAGAGTTCTAGTAATTGGGATATATTTGACATGGGGTTAGGGTTTGTAATTGTAATTGATAATCATTCGATAACCTCCCGTCATGTATTGACCGGAGTACTTAGTCGTTGGTTATCACAATTAATGAATCAAAATTAACACCTATGTCTATGTAGGTAACGATTATACACATAGTTGAAGTTAATTGCAAAACCTGAAATCTGGAGGAACCATATTTTCTCTCATTGATTTAAAAAACAAATTTTATTCGTTAATTTAGCTATTTCTCACAATCAAACAAACTGTTTTTCCCATTCCGTAATAGTTAATCAACCCTTTTCACTACGACACTTTCCACAGTCCTCCCTTGGTTCGATACCCTGCTTATTCTATACTAATAGTTTAAATAGGTTTTTGCATGTCCTTAACGACAGACATCAAAATGGCGCCGTTGCCGGGGAGGCGTGCGCAAAGTGTTTAGTGTTAAGTTTTTAGTAAAATAGATAAAAAAAAAATTCAAAAAAAAAAAAATCTAAAAATAGTATCTTATTCGTCACATATTCCACTGTTTGCTTTTACCTTGGGTATACTAGTTTTGTCTGTGCAGATTTATTGCAGATCTTATTATGGAAAGTGCTTACTGGTCATGCCGAGGTTGTGGTAGTCCATGTCACACGCGTGACGACTGTCCTGTGTTCCGGAAAATGTGTGAGGACGAACAAAGGAGAGCAGATGAGTTGGATTTTTATTCTGATGATGATGTCCACCCATACTATTCTTATTCTGATTCGCAGCGAGTTGCATATGATTACCAATCAGATACAAATTACTGTTATGATGAGCAGACATGGTATGAGAGTAGCTATGATCTGGGGATGGTACAAAGCGTGAGTTACCAAGAGGAGTATGACCATTGTTATAATGAATACTCTCAGTTTTCTTATGAAGACCATCCGGTACACTATCAGGATGCCTATCATACCCAGTATACAGTTGATCAGGGTGAGTCTGAATGTGCACCCCAGTCAGATAGTTACTATCAATCACCCGAATTTAGAAGTCTTATGGAATATAGAAGACAAAGAGAGCTGGCATACATTGAAGAGCAATTGGCGAAACCTGACTTGTCAAGAGAGGACCAGTTGGAGATGTGGATTACTAAGTATAACCTTTTGATGGCTGAAGTGAAGGATGATGGGCCAAGAATGACTCCAATGGAAAAACGCCAAGCCAGGGATAGATGGGTGTCTCTACAGATGTCTCTTTCTCAAGTAAGGGATGAGGTTGTGGAGGTTAATACCACACCGGTGATTCCCCCAATTGTTGAACAGTCAGATGTGGAGAAAATTGTAGAAGGTGATGAGGTGAAAGAAGACATTCCACAAAATAAGTGTGGGGATGCACATATAGAGATGAGGAAGGTGACAGTGAAGGATATCGGACGGATCATCATAAAGTGGTTGTGCAATAATCCAACTTATCTGCTGATATTGAATAAAAAGAAACGCTTATGGAGAGTAAACTATCGAGTGTATGTTGGGAACTCGGTAGGAAAGTGTGGATTGAGGCCGGATTGCAGTGCTTCAGTGGACATCTTGATCAAAATTAGACCCTGCTGGATCAGTGATGTCAGGTACCGTGCATTCATGGGAAATGCAAGGGGTAAGTGTGCATTGAGACCACCATAGCGCATATCAGGTACGGTCTGGCTGAAGACCTTTAAACTTAGCGCTCTCGGGAGGCAGCCCGAGGATGTAGAGTATTGTATTGTATTTGTTCTTTTGTTTTGTTTTGGTTTTGGTTCTGTTTTGGCAGGTTACTACGTTTAATTCCCGCAGATGTAACGATTCAAGTGTGGGGATGTTTGGCAACATCCCCGATGAGATATCAGAGAATCCAAGAGAAGTTTGCGTCTCTGTCCAACACAGCAGCTGCATCACTACCGACACTGCTGATTTACTGATCAGGTCCATGTGTCTCTCTATCTTGTGTTTTATTTGTTTTCGTGTTTTTGGTGGTGTGAGTCTTTGTGTTGGGAGTGGTTTCTTTATGTTGAGTCGTCTAGTTGTTAGCCGTTCATGGTTTGCGGTTGGTATCTCTCGGGTTATGATTATAAATTGCACCATACATTGGGGACAATGTATCCCAAGTGTGGGGATGCGGTAACTCGAGAGAGGGTTGGTAAGATTGTTGATCTCAAATGCTTGAATTGGTTGAAATTGGTGAAAATTGAAAAAATTTGAAAATTTTTGTTTCTCAAGTATGCTTGAACTACATGAAAACCAATATTTTCAATTGCTAAAGGGTTTCTACCGATATTAAACTAACTTAGATCCCTAGTCATGGTTGTCCCTTTAAGTTTCATGAGAGTATTTCTGACAGGTTTTTATAAAATAGTGAGAAGAGATGCCTAACTAGGGGTGACATGCTTTAGGAATTACACATGCTACGTGTCGGCAACCCATATTCCTTTTGTTCGGTGAGATATTTGAGCCTACTAGTTGTTAGATGAATTGGGAATAATTGTTCATTTGTTGAGAGTAGGCCATATGTTGCTTTGTGTTAGAACTTGTATGGTTTGATACGTGCCGAGACTGTGCTTAGCGTATACACATAGATGATAAAGGCATTAGGATCCCTTCCATTGTGTTATTTGTTGATTGTTTATCCACCCACCTTAGTTAACCATGTTGAGCCTTATACCTGTCATTTGTTACACCTCGTTTAACCCGTTTGATTACCAACCATGAATGACAAATGTGTGTTATATATTTGTTGAAAAGAAAAAAAAAGGCAAAGGAAAAAAAAGAGAAAAGAAAGAAAAAGAAAAAAAAAACATTGTTATGTTCGTGATAAATAAATGGGTCGAAAATAACCCAAAGTGTTGGTGTTATTGTGAATAAAGTTGTCATGGTTTGGTAATCTTTTGTGTTCGCCATATAAACATAAAAATCCAAAAAAACATTTCCCTACCTTTACCTTTAACCCAAAAACCCAAAGGTACTTTTGATATGTGTTACGTTATTTGATATAGTGGAGGTATGATTGCTATACAAGCTTATGATTGCAAAGTAGCATATTTGGTTTTGAGTGAATTATATGCTAGCGCATTACACGCTAGTCTTGATTAAACCGAGAGGAGTGATCATTGTGAGGGGCGTGTGGCATGTGTGTAGTAATATAAGCATGTTAGTTTTAGGTAGGCAAGTCTTGAATTGTTTTAAATGCGTATCACTTACTTGTCAGATTGTCAACCTCGATTGTGTCAGTCTATGGGATAGGTATGACTTGGGATCTTAAATTGTGAATTCGGTAAGGGATTTGAAGGTGATTTGTTAATAAGGTGAGTAATGTTCGTAACGGTTTGCTTGAGGACAATCAAAGGTAAGTGTGGGGATGTGATGGAGAGTGCAAAGCACGAGCGTTAAGTGTGTTAAATTACGTAATTTATTGTGTTTTAAGTGATTACGTGTCGCGAGTATGATAACTACGACAGTTTGTAGTTATACAGGTTAATCGCATAAATCGGTAAAGTTAAAGGCTCGGTGATGGTGTGAAACACTCAAGGATGATAAATCAAGTAATGTACATTGGCCGAGGAGTTGTTTTGGTTTGAAAAATAGTTTGGAAATGCGAGAGACGACCAAGAGTGAAGTGCAAGGGTATTAAATGTCAAGTTGTGTAAGTTGAAGTGAAGTGAAAGTATGGTTCAGCAAAATTGAAACGTAGGTTACTGAATATCATCGTAACTTACGGTTGGCTCGAGTAATAAAGTAAGTAAACAGAAGTTATAACCCGTAGCTTACGCTTTGCATGCGTAGCTTACGGTATGAATACCAAAGAAAAAATAATTATTCTATCATAGGGCATCACATGCGCTGGCTGGGAACAAGAAAAAAAGACCGAATATCATTATTAGCGGCAACAGTGAAGATCTTTTCAAGAATCAAGTCAACATAACATCATAATCACAAGCAAGACTTTTGGACTCACATGGGGTGGAAGACTTTTTGGCACCAAGTCACGTGAATGAGAGATATACAAAGGTTTTGAGGAATTAATTGAAAGGATTGTTTTTATTGGACCAATATATAAAATCCATCATCATCATAAGTCACGTGGATATGAGGGACAAATTTGGGCCATGATCATGTGAGGCGGCTTGAACTTACACGCATACAGGGAATGTGATTTTTTTGATTGGACCATGATATAAATCAACTTCTTGATGGCAGACAAGAGTAGACAACATTGGGCTTTGTTTTGTTTTCAAAACATAACAAGTCACGTGGATGGGCTAGCATATAATGGGCCGCCAACATTAAGATCCATCACAACATCACGTGAATTTTGGGATCAAAAAGGTCATTCAACATCAAATCAATTCATCATCATCTCGACGGCAGTAGCCGGCAAGAGAAGGGGGCACGCAAACAGAGACAGAAGATCAATCTTACCAATGAGCGGCTAGTCCTAGTGGTTTCCTCCGGATGGAGGGTTTTGTAAGTTAGACGAAACTATGTGTTTGTGACAATCGTTTTGATTAGGTGATCTAAGCACTCGATGCTTTTCACCTTTGATTTGATTTCTTGATTGTAAACAATTACGTTTATTTAAACCTTAATTTCTAAGCATTCAGTTCCCGAGAGTTCTAGTAATTGGGATATATTTGACATGGGGTTAGGGTTTGTAATTGTAATTGATAATCATTCGATAACCTCCCGTCATGTATTGACCGGAGTACTTAGTCGTTGGTTATCACAATTAATGAATCAAAATTAACACCTATGTCTATGTAGGTAACGATTATACACATAGTTGAAGTTAATTGCAAAACCTGAAATCTGGAGGAACCATATTTTCTCTCATTGATTTAAAAAACAAATTTTATTCGTTAATTTAGCTATTTCTCACAATCAAACAAACTGTTTTTCCCATTCCGTAATAGTTAATCAACCCTTTTCACTACGACACTTTCCACAGTCCTCCCTTGGTTCGATACCCTGCTTATTCTATACTAATAGTTTAAATAGGTTTTTGCATGTCCTTAACGACAGACATCAGTTCGCCACCGCCACCCGATCCTCGTGGCTTAACTCGCCACCGGGAACCGCATCGTAGTAAGCCTTGAAACGCTCGAGCTTGGGCCGTAGCTCGCGCCATTTATGTTGGCACGCGTTGAGGTTGTGGCGGTCGTTACCGACGTTTTGTCGGTAGGCCACGAATGCTTCCGCCCAATATTTTGATTGGCCCGGTGGCCGCCCCTTCATAGCGTCCGCGACGCTAGTTACGAGTGTCATTTCTTCTTGACGGGTCCAGGATGCCATTTCTTTTTGGGTTCGTGGGATGGGGGGACCAGCGGGGTAGCGGGTTCAAGACAGTTGGTGTAGCCGGTGGGGTTTTTGGTTCGTGAGATGGGGGACCGGTAGAGATGGGCATAAAAACCGGTTCCTACCCGATTCCAGTGGACCCGGCCCGGACCCGGTTCCGGTTCCTACCCGATGCTCAGAGGAACCGGTCCCAGGTTTAAAAAACCCGACGGGTACTACCCGGTTCCCATTTTTTCTAAAAAAAGTCAACCGTACCCGGTTCCTATCCGTACCCGGTTTCTACCCGTACCCGGTTCCTACTCGTACCCGGTTCCTATCTGTACCCGGTATGTTACCGTTGGAACCGATTCTTATGCGGATCAGACCGTTGTACCCGGTTCCTTGGAAATATGGTAACTCATTAAATGCAATTCTGACCGTTGGAACCGGTTCCTTTATGACCGTTGGAACCGGTTATACTATAAATAACACACTTTTTTTTTTCACAACTCATCTTCTTCTTTTATCTATTTCTTCACCTTCTTTACAAATTTCTAATGGCTTCCAAGAACTCTAAAAGCACAAACTCCCCATCCGTCAATAATGTTCCAAAAGGTTCAAATGCTCCATTTGTGGTGGGAACATTATCGCATAGCCGCAACAGTAGCCGTCAGCCACTTTTTCTGAAATACGCAGAGGAACCGGTTCTGGTCAGTACCCGTAACCGGTTCTGCACAGTACCCGGACCCGGTTCTATAGTACCCGAACCCGGTTCTACCGGTTCTAAAAAAAATGACGTGTACCCGGGTTATACCCGGACCCGGTTCCACTAACCACCCGGTTCCATTCACTTGTACCCATACCCGGTTCCGGGTTGGAACCGGTTCCGGGTTATAAAAATACCCGAAAATGCCCATCTCTAGGGACCGGTGGGGTTGGGGTTGCAATATATAGGGCCTTTGGTGACCCGGGTGGCGGTTATAGAAGATGGGGGGATGGGGGGACCAGTTTGAATTTTAAATTTCAAAATTTAAAACACCCGCCTGACGTGGCGGGTGACCCAATGAGAATAAGCCAGCTCGCTTCGCCATACCGCCCCACGCCCGGCTTGAAAGCCAAGCCCCAAGGGGCCACGCCACAACCTAAGCCCACCCGGGGTGGTGACTTGGGCGTTTTCCCCCAACCCACGCCCAAACTCCCGCCCCATACCCCACGGCCTTAGGAATTCGCGACTCCTGTGCTTTAAGGCCATAATGTCCTTAAATTCACTTTTACTTCGGATCCTGGGTCATTGTATCGAACGCTTATAAATTTTATTTAATAAGGGTCAAGACAATAACGTCTTGTTTTTAGGTTTCAGCCCATTCTAGCCCGGTGTTTTTCTTCTTCTTTTTTTTTTCTACTTCTAAATATGTTCATTTGACCACCAAAAACAATCCATGACTTTGTCCTTAAATATCAGCCTAAATTTCAACATTAGCAATATTAGTAAAAACGCATGCTTTTTTATTTATTGTGATTTGTAAGGGGCATAGCTTCCCGCCAAAGCAAATGAAGAAAAAAGTAGAAGCAATGGATATATTCTTATCTTTGCTCCCTCAACATAAACAAACTTGTTATTGTAATCATCCTATTCCTGGCTGGCTGGCTGGCTATATACCTACCAGGCCATCACTACCTTGATCTTGAAAAATGGATTTCAAACTGGATTTAAAACTCCCAAATGAAGTTGATCTCTCCATTTCCAAAAATGAACAAGTCGTCGTTTTCGCCTCTCACCAGACAGATTCCATGTTTATCCTCACGTCCGACCTTAAAAAAGGTTAGGTTATTTTTTAAACTAACTTTCTTTTTTTGCTTTCTTCCTTTGTATAATATGTTATTTGAATGCATGGTTGGTCAGGTGGCTATGAAAGAAAGGACATAAAGATTGAGATAAATGAGGATGGGAGTAGAATGACAATAAGTGGTGAAAAGCCCAACATTAGGGGATTCCAGAAAACCTTCATAATCCCAGAGGGGGTGGCTTTGGATAAAGTCAAGGCCAGGTTTGACCAAGACCAATCAAGGCTCACTATTCGGATGCCGAAATTGGTAAAAGGGGTGGTCGCTGGTGACGGGATTCAAGAACTCAAACATCCTACTCCTGTTCCTGGCAAGGGGGTCCCATCGGCAGGAAAACAAGCGGAAAATCAGAATGCAGACGAAGAAATAAAGCAGCAAGACCAGAAACCCAAAAGTCAACAAGATAAAAATGAAGAAGAAAGAAAGCAGCAAGACCCAAAACCCAAAAGCCAGCAAGACCCGAAACCCGAAAGCCAACAAGAAAAGGCAGCGGAAACAGAAAAGAGTTCTTCTTCTTCCACTACTACTACTATAATAGCTGGATCAACGCTACTTATGTCTCTAATCGTTGTCTTTTTTGGCTTCATTCGCTCTAAAAATGAATCTACCAAGAAAACAAATTAACAACTCCATTCATTCAGCTTCTTCTATGTTTCATAATATAAAACAAGCATTTTCAACAAAAATGTGGTCTTTCTTTCAGCATCCAGAGACTATTCGTTGCGCATCGGGTCCAAACAGGCCACTAACTTTTAGCGAAGCACAGGCTACATATCACATTCCCTTTGCAACATGCATCTATATCTCATCTTCCTTCCTTCCTGCAACGCACACATCATTAGTTGGTTCTTAACTGTTTGTGTTTGCACGTGATGGAACTTTGATTTCTCTTGTGTTTTACCTGATAATTACCACTCCATGGATCGGACTTTCCTGAGCACATATCGTCTTGGTTTTTGTTTCTCTGTAACTGGAATTATGTTGTCCATCAGCTGCATAACACACACAAAACAATGTTAATCGCAGATCTCAAAATCATTTTTTCTTTCTACCACAAAATTCTACTTTTACTTTGCCCTCACTCAAAGGTATCTCACACATTTTAATTATCATGAAACAGAGAGGTTAAAAAAACAAACGAAATCACACCTATGTAATGTGTACTCAAACATAACCATAATCTCAAGTGTAGAAGCTAGACACTTTCATGGCTTTCAAGATTGGTTTTCCATTTAGTGTTTCCAAAATTACCATATCTTTACTATTTAATATTAGAGTTAACTGCCATTTTCGTCCCTGTGGTTTGGTCACTTTGGCCATTTCAGTCCATTTTTCAAAAATGCGCCATTTTCCTCCCCGACGTTCTGGAAAGGTGCCATTTCAGTCCAAAAATCATAACCCAGTTAAGTCGGTTAGTAAATAAGGACTGATTGTGTAAATTTGTAACATAAAGGACTGATTGTGTAAATTTGTAACACCACCACCACTAGCCCTGCCACCACCACCACTCCGCTGCCACCACCACCACCGCCACCACCACCACTCCGCTGCCACCGCCACCACCACCACCACCACCACTCCGCTGCCACCACCACCACCGCCACCACCACCACTCCGCTGCCACCACCACCACCACCACTCCGCTGCCACCACCACCACCACTCCGCTGCCACCGCCACCACCAATTTTGTTGATGATAATGTTGTTGCTGATAATGTTGTTGCTGCTGTTATTGTTGCTTCCTTCAAATATTAATAGAAGCGATGATGATGATGAATTTGTCGTTCATCACCGCACCACCACAGCCCTGCCACCACCACTCTCACAGATGTCAACAGTGTCATCTCCCCCAAAGCGGTCAACTGAAGGTCAAACAGGAAAGTCAACGGCTCAAATTAACGACCAAAATCAGGTTATATTCCAATTAACCTGGTGCAAACATTGTACAAGTATAAACGAATGAACCGGAACAAGAAAAACGAACCGTTAACGGCTGGAACGACGTGTTGACTGATTCCGGCCATTGTGAAGATTCCGGCGAAGTTGCAGGTTCGGTTCCGGCTAAAATCGATGTGTTTGAGCATTGTGAGGGGTGTAAAATGTTTGTGGGGATCTAAGGAACTTCAGATGTCCGTTCAATTCGACCCAGATCGACAGAAACAGAAGATTAACACGTGGGGGTGTGGGGTGTCGGAAAGATGGTCGGATTTACTCCGGTCACCGGAGTAGAGGGGTAAAGGTGATGGTGGTGGTGATTGCAGAGCATAGAGAGAGAGAGTAGAGAGAGAGTGTGTGGTGGTGGTGATGGCAGTGGTGGTGGTGGCAGCGGAGTGGTGGTGGTGGTGGCAGGGCTGTGGTGGCGGTGGCGGTGGTGGTGCTGGCAGCGGAGTGGTGGTGGTGGCAGGGCTGTGGTGGCGGTGGTGGCGGTGGTGGTGGTGGTGGCAGCGGAGTGGTGGTGGTGGCAGGGCTAGTGGTGGTGGCGTTTAATATTTACTTAAATGGTCCTTTATGTTACAAATTTACACAATCAGTCCTTATTTACTAACCGACTTAACTGGGTTATGATTTTTGGACTGAAATGGCACCTTTCCAGAACGTCGGGGAGGAAAATGGCGCATTTTTGAAAAATGGACTGAAATGGCCAAAGTGACCAAACCACAGGGACGAAAATGGCAGTTAACTCTTAATATTATTTTATATAACACGATAATTGTTTCAATGCAATATTTGAAATATATATTGTTCACACAAATAGGTCAAAATCACAAACTAGACACAATGAAAGCACAATTCTTCATGTAATGAAAGTTCTCTCTTAAGGCACAAACTAAAACTATATGTACATGTATTTGCTTACTCATTCTGTGATAGTGGATCACCTTAGTCAATGATATGAGTAAAACGAGGGTCCTTAGTTAAGTAATTATATATCAAGTATAAGAACGGGAGATTTGAGGAAAGAGTATTGGCATAGTTAGATCTTTAATCAATGTGACGACGATTCACGCAATAATAAGCTGCGTAACACCTAAAATCCATGTATTATGACACTCCCATGCCTAATAACTGTTGCATAATTATACACTTCCTTATTTGATGAATGAGTTCTATATATTTGAAGTTAGAAACAACAAGCATGTCTAAGGAACAGAATATAATTCAATACTAAGGCTTTCTAATGCGTAAAGGGAGTAAAATTAATTACATACCTGCTTATACCTTTTTCTAGCCTGCTCCGTCTGAAAAAAGAAAATTACCACGAGTAAGCTAGTAATAACTTTTAAAGTAACGAACGACTCAGAAGCAACAATTTTTCAAATTAATTAACACTACACAGCTGCTTTAATATGAAAAGAAAAAAAAACACAATTCAAGATATATATGCACCTTTACTTTCATTAATGTCTCGTTCTCTTCTTCCAATTTCACTGCTAAAGATTCCAATTCAGCTTGGTATGCCTGAACAAGCACCCCATAAGAATCATAAAAACTTGACACCCTATTTAGAACAAGAGAGAATTCATTACCTGTTTGCGTTCTCTAGACCTTGCAGCCGACTCGCGATTCTTAATCATCCTTCTTTGCCTCTGCTGAGCAGCCTTATCTAACGTCTCCAAGATTGCTCTTCTTTTCCCTCTCCCTCCTACCTCTTCCGCTCCAATACCAAACCCATCCACATTGACGTTTGGCGGATGATTATCAAAACCGAAAATCGATCCACTCGGTAAACGTGGAGGTGGAATTTTAACATCTTCTTCCTCAACTGCACCTGCCTTGGCCAAGAAATCCTCGAGCGTCATCATCTCATCCGGCACTTCCTGCTTAAGACTACGCCCCGCCACAAACTCCTTCCAAACATCGTCCACACTCTTCGATGAAGCCGCTGCTGCATTCCATGTTACAAAACATTAACACTCCTCTAGCTCATCTCAATTACAAAATTACACGCTGGGATTTATGTAAGAGCGCCTGGGTACTTGGGTGTTTTACGTTGTTTTTATACATCAAAGTGTTGTACTAATTTGGATAAGGGATGCTATGGGACATATATAAAAAATTTATATAATCTCCTTGCGCCTCGATTTTAGACCTCGTGCCTCTCACTTCTTAAAACGAAGATTACCCGTCAACTGAACTACCTATATTTCCAAAGAGTATGACTACTACAAGGTTGAAAAATATGATCAAATGGGCTTCTTTCTTACCCAACATTAAAATAGTAGTAACCATTAACATGATTTGTTTTTTTTTTTTTTTCTAAATCAATTAAGCAATTATAAAAATTGAAAGACGCATAGAAACTTAATTATGTAATACAGGGAGGGAGGGAGGGTATTTCAGCAGCATGAAAAGCATGTATGTATAAGCGAAAACAAACCGGGGGTATCTGCCGCAGGTGGTTGGTGGCCGTCAACGGTCATGTTATTTGTGGAAGAAGAATTACGTCTGATAAGATCCGAATTTATGGAAGTGGAAGAAGACATAAACTTAGAAGAAGCCATTTATTTATGGTCCGAATGCGTAGGGAATTTTTACTGTTTCAATGGGGATGAGGAGGAAGACCATAATTTACAAGTTAGGGTTTGGTCTTTTTGGGGGGATTGATGTTTTGTTGAATTTTATGAATGGGGAAGTGGAATTGGTGTTGTGTTTGATTGGATCCAGATGAGATGAGATGAGATGAGATGAGAGGAGCGTTGAATTTTATATTTCTTTACGGGGAGATGAAGGAAGGAGATCGATTGATCGATTCATCAAATTGAAGTGTGTCTGTCTGTCGTTTACAATATCAGTCCCTCAATAATTACCTAATCTCCCACTTCACCATACATATAATTATATATATATATATGGAACCCATGAAGTGGAAGTTACCTTTGAAATCAATATTCACCATTCGATCTTGCTGAGATTAAATCTCAGCCCTTTAAACTTACAAAAATAACTTCTTTTAGGGAGTTTGTGTCGGTTCCACTGCAGTTAACAAAAGGGTCTTCACGTTCATGTACCTGTGCGGTTTTCAAGAACACGTTCTCATTGCACACAGTTATTACCACTCCGTATACTTCTCATTCACAATTCCTCATGCTCTTCCAGAATACATCTCGATGGACCGTTAACAACAATCATCCCAACAACAATGGCGGCTTATAGATTGGATCGTTTAGCAATCTCGGAGATGATGTCGGCGATTCTGAGTTTCATTTTGTCCATAGATCTGCCCTAATTTCTTCATTATTCACAGGTAGCTCGAAGTTCTTCATTTAATTCATGATTTTGTGTTTGATTTTAGCTTATTAGTTAACAATTTGTGTTGATTGCAGATATGAAACGATAACGAGATGACATGTTCAGTAATCCACAAATAAAGCAACCTTTTGGCTCTTTGTGTGGAGACTGGAGAATAGTATGCTATTGTTTTTATTTTTGATTTTTTGATCTAATTGATAGGTAAGCATCTAGATTGAAATTAGGGTTTCTTATGACTGTAATTTTTCTGTTCTTGGACTTCCATCAGTTGGTGCAGTTCATCAAACCAGGATGCCTTCCACTAATTCAGTTCTCCTCCCGTGAGTTCAAGGTTAGCGAGTTCTTATTCTGAAATTATTATTTTTTATTTCTTCTGATTCTTTCCTGTTGTTTCCAATCACCACCGTTTTGCCTTTGGTGGCATAAACAATTGACTCTAGCTGAAGAATCATTAACTCACATGGATAGTGTGTTAACTATGACAGTTAATTACTTTCAATGGTTATGCATCCAAGATCTATTGGTACAAAGACACTTTTTGATGCTGATGCTTTTTGGGCAGGTAAGCTATGTATTGAGGTCACTTCTCAATCAAAGGTAGCGTATATCTCTGAGGAGCTTTGCATAGGGTGTGGTATATGTGTTAAGGTTTGTGTACCATGTGTATTTTACTAACAGTAATCACAGATCAAGCATGCATGATGTTCTTGCTTTGTTAATGTAGAAATGCCCTTTTAATGCAATTGAGATCATCAATTTACCAAAAGATTTGGATAAAGATACAACTCATCGTTATGGGGCCAACACCTTCAAATTGCACAGGTTGCCTGTCCCGAGGCCTAGGCAAGTTCTCGGTTTGGTTGGAACAAATGGAATCGGAAAGTCTACAGCTCTCAAAGTTTTGGCTGGAAAGTTGAAACCCAATTTGGGCCGTTTTAATGTAACCTTTTGGAACCCCTATCATTTTTTTATTACGTGGTGTAGTTATGGTTGACGCTTAATTTTTTTTCCTGAACCCTCCAGATTGGCAAGAAATTTTAACTTACTTTCAAGGTTCTGAGTTGCAAAACTACTTTACTCGTATTCTTGAATATAATTTCAAGGCATTTGTAATTCTAGCTCTTATGAAAATAGGCAATCACAAAGCCACAGTATGTTGATCACATTCCAAAAGCAGTTCAAGGGAATGTTGGACAGGTACTTGACCAGAAAGATAAGAGAGATGTTAAGGCAGAGCTTTGTGTAGACCTTGAGCTGAATCAGGTTATTGATCGTAATGTTGGCGATTTGTCTGGAGGGGAGCTTCAAAGGTTTGCAATTGCCATTGTTGCCATACAGAATGCTGAGATTTATATGTTTGATAAGCCCTCAAGTTATCTTGATGTCAAACAAAGGCTTAAAGCTGCTCAAGTTATCAGATCTTTTCTTAGACCTAACAGGTTACTGTACCATTTATGTTTTGCAATTTTTAAGTTGGCCTTATGGAGATGGCAAGATGATGGGTCATTGAGATGGAACCCAATCTTAATTGACCCATTCACAAGTATTGTCTCCTCTGTATATGGGGATGTTAAGATGCTTAATGGTGTGACATTTTAATTTCAGCTACGTGATTGTTGTGGAGCACGATTTGAGTGTGCTTGATTACCTATCAGACTTCATTTGCTGTCTCTATGGGAAGCCTGGTGCATGTGGTGTTGTGACACTACCCTTCTCTGTCAGAGAAGGAATTAATATCTTTTTGGAAGGGTATGTGCCCACAGAAAACCTTCGTTTTCGTAACGAATTTCTTACATTTAAGGTGATTTTTTTTACTTTTTTTTTTCTAATCATTCTTGTCGTTAATTCACCAGCAGTATTCATTAATTTTATTTGAAATGTTATTTTTAATCTATGGGGAAAAAGGTAGCTGAAACACCACAGGAGAGTGCTGAAGAAATTGAAACATATGCACACTATAAGTACCCAACTATGTCTAAAACACAAGATGGTTTCAAACTTAAAGTGGTTGAGGGTGAGTTCACGGACTCTCAGATCATAGTAATGCTTGGTGAAAATGGAACAGGAAAGACCACGTTTATTCGTATGCTGGTGAGACATTATTTCTTTTTAAAAGTATTGACAATTGTTAATTTTGGAATGCCAAACGGGACGGGCTTGGTTGTTCTGAACCATTGTTAATAATAATATGGATGGCACTACGAGTTGAATCTGGTTGACCGGAGCCATTGCTAACAGGGATTGAACTACAAGTCGGGTTTGGTAAACCTGAACCCCTTTTATAAATAATAATATAAAGTACTTTCAACATTTGTTTCCTTTTAATTTTTATAAACTTATTACCTGTCTGACTTAAGCACTTTATGTTCAAAAAAATTTAAAGTTTTTTAGCTAGTATGTCAAACATGATAACCAGTTTATATTATTTCAATAATAATTTAGTTTTAAATAAAGTCATTTAGTAGGGCTTTTGCATCAATAATCTACTTTGGGCAACCCTTAGCCTGATACCGTAGAAGGCTCTGAGACGGAGATACCTGAGTTTAATATCTCGTACAAACCTCAAAAGATCAGTCCCAAGTTCCCTAATTCAGTCAGGCATTTGTTACATCAAAAGATTCATGACTCGTATATGCACCCTCAGATTGTTTCTGATGTCATGAAGCCTCTTCAAATCGAGCAGTTAACGGATCAAGAAGTCGTCAATCTTTCTGGTGGTGAATTGCAAAGAGTTGCTTTGTGCTTGTGTCTTGGCAAGGTAATTAATTAATTCTGTTAGTTGTTTATTAATACTAACAAAAATCGTTGGTTATTTATCATCGTCATGATCTGGTGTGGTGTTTTCCAGCCTGCGGATATTTACCTGATAGATGAACCAAGTGCATATCTTGATTCTGAGCAGCGTATTGTTGCTTCCAAAGTTATAAAGAGATTTATACTACACGCTAAAAAGACTGCATTTGTGGTTGAACATGATTTTATAATGGCAACTTACCTAGCAGATCGGGTGATTGTTTATGAAGGGACACCGTCTGTTGATTGTGTTGCAAATGCACCTCAGTCTTTGTTAACCGGTATGAATCTCTTTTTATCGGTAAGTCTCACCATTGGTCCAACTAAACGCTTTATCTCATTTGACTCGTATTTACCATTTGATATGTTAGAGATAAACATAGATTATATTGACCATCATAAGGAAGTTTGTTGAACTTGCCACCTCGCACTACTCAATTCATATCGAACATCAGTCTTATCTATTCTAGATTTTTTTTTGTTGTGTAGTAAATAATAAATATATAGTGAGTGAACCCATTTTGAACGGAAGGGGTGGGGGTATGGAGCCTGCGGTAGGGAAGCGTAAAGGGAGGAAAAGGAAGAGGAAGGACGGGGAAGATGTGGATAAACCGGAGAAAACGACGAGAAAGACGGTTCTAGCCATTAGGTCGGTTGTGCTTATCGAGCGGTATGTGAAGAAGATGTTTGAGTGTGGTGAGTTTCTTGGGAAGATTATTTCGTATGATACTGGATTGTATAGGGTTGTTTACGAAGATGGGGATTTTGAGGATTTGGAAACGCATGAAGCGAAAGCGCTTCTTGTCGGGGACGATGAAATGGATGGTGCTTTTTGTAAACGGAAGAAGTCTCTTGATCAGTATGTATTGAGAAAGTATGGTAAGAACGAGTCAGTTCGACGGGATGTTATTTTCCAAGAAGGTTGAAAATGTCGGGAATGATGATGCTGTTGAATCAGCGGAGGATGATAAGGATGAAATTGTGAGTAATGATAATGATGCCAATGCTGATAAGGTTGAAAGTTCTGCTACTGGTGCGGATCGGGTTGAGGTGGACAGTGAATCATCCAGCGACTTAAGTGATTACGAGCCGTCTGTTGACTTGGTGGAGGTTCAAAACCGCCACAGTTGCCACCTTCTTCTGGAAATATCGGGGTTCCCGAGGAGGATGTGTCACACCTTCTATCCGTATATAGCTTTCTGTGGTCGTTTAGCGTTTGTTTGTTCTTAAGTCGTTTTGGACTTGATGAGTTTTTTGGTGCTCTTAATAGTTCTGTTCATAATACATTGTTGGATGCCATTCATGTTTCCTTTATTCGCGCTTTGAAGAGTCATGTGGAAACTCTGTCTTCAGAAGGGTCTGGTCTGAGCTTGCATCAAAATGCCTCAGGTATTTATTTCCTGTTTTCATTAATTCGTTATCATATATATTGAAAAATCTATTCTTTTGTTCAGAATAATGGATTGGAGCTTGCTTGATTCATTAACTTGGCCAGTGCTCACAGTAGAGTATCTAACGACTATGAGATACACAGAAGGGCAGGAATGGAAAGCATTTTATGTTAACGTGTGGGAAAAAGATTATTACACTCTCTCTACAGGTAGCAAGTTAGCCATTCTGCAGTTGTTGTGCGACGATGCATCAAATTCTGCAGAAATAAGGACAGACAGACAATCGAGAGGAAACCGAAATCGGCCCAGATTCAGATGGAGTTGTTACTGTTTCAATCGATGAAAGTATCCCTAAAAAAGGTCGCACATCTAAGAATTCTTTATCTAAGGATCAAGAAGCTGTAAAAACAGTTTCGGAAGCTACTAGCGGTGATGATATTGATGAAGATGGTAATGGTGATGAATGCCGCCTATGTGGCATGGATGGGACGTTAATTTGCTGCGATAGATGCCCGTCATCGTATCACTCCCAATGTATAGGAATGATGAAACTGTCTATTCCTGAAGGGGAGTGGTATTGTCCAGAGTGTACGATTAATAGAATCGGGCCGGTTGTTACCAAGACAACGTCCCTTAGAGGAGCTGAGTTTTTCGGGATTGATCCTTATGAGCAAGTGTTTTTGGGCTCTTGTGATCATCTGTTAGTGTATGTTTCCAAAACCATAATTTTTAACTTCTAGCTTCTGTTTCTTATCATAATGTTTTATATGATGCAGGATGAAAGCTTCTACAAGTTCAGGCTCACATATTCATTACTATTCTTCCGTTGATATACCAAAAGTTTTGCAGTCACTTACTTCCTCGGCTGAGTATACAGCTTTATCCCTGACCCCATTGGAATAGAATCAATAGATGATAAAAGCGTTGCTACTAATGCACAAGATGCAGTTATTACCGCTGAAAATGGTACCGTTGTTGCTGAATGTGACTCAAAGGATGTGGTGACTCTGTTTATTTCTTTATGTTCATTCATTCATGTTATATTACATTAATGTACGTAACCCGTCCAACGGACGGGTATTAAACTAGTTGGATTGGATGGATACTCCTTCCTTCCTTTTTCTTAGACCTAATTAAGGTCCTTTGGATTGCATCTACATTTATCAATTTTTGGAAATATTAGTATCAAAACGAGTATGAGTTGCAAAAGTATAGGGCAAGGTTACTTTTTTAGACAATAGATGAAAGGCATATGCCAAGTAACAAATGGCACGAAGAGGATGGATATTCCTTTCAACATGACAAAGAATATGATCAAGATAATAATCGTGTTTCTTGTCTCTAGATTCAGTTGTTTTTGTTGATCTTGTCATAGTCATTTTTCTCACTTTTAGACGAAAAGTAAAAAAAAAAAAAAAACAATATTGAGTTTTTGTTAGAACTGAAAGTACAAAACTAAGTGTGTTACTACTATTAATGCATATTGTTATTGATGGTTGATAAAGTGAAGAGAGTCCATGCTCATGTAAATGATGCTATTGATGGATGTGAATGGATTAAGTGTTTGATTTTGAAGGATATTATCATTGGTGGAAGTGCCTATGCTGGTGAAACGGTTGATATTGGTAATGGGTTGGAATAAGTGTATGATACCGATAAGTACTTTCCTACATATGAGAATGTTTATGTTGGTGAGAATAACACACAATCAGAAAAAAGATAAAAGAGTCTAGTTAAGAGAATCCTAACTAGATTTATGCACCATTTAGAGTTATAAACTGAATTTGTGATTTGGAAAGTCTTTGTTCGTGTGTTTCCATCAAACAAGTATTTGTGTTTGATTAAACTAAGACTTTCGATGTTAACATAATCATTTGTTCCTTGATTAAAGAATATAGTATTAGTTGAATTTACAATGCAACAAGTGGTATCAATGCTTTGTCTTAAAAATCATATTTGTTTTTTGAACAACAACATATTATTAAAAAGCGGAAAAAACTAGCCTAGCACACGAAAAAACAAATACTTACATGATGGGGTATTGTAACCACTCTGTCCACTTCTTATTACACTTTCCAAATGTATCTCCTCAAGCATTGTCTTAGAATCATATTAATTAACAATCGATTTTAATTCAAACTTTTATCTTTGATAATGTTTGATATGTAAACCTAGAACATATCAAGAATTTTATGCAATTTACTTATTGGCGATGAAGAACTACAATAATTGCTCTGTAAACGAAATCACCAAGAATAGTGAGAATTGAGTTGCCATGTGGAAACGAAGGATGTAGCACTTCATGGTTATTTTTTATGCTGCCTTTTGGCATTATATTAAGAATGGATCTTTTGTCCATATGGTGAGTTTTTCATATTCTAAGACTAAAGGGTATGGGGAGCATGAGTTGGGTCATCAATACCACATAGGACCATTAATGAATTGCTATACCACCCCCTTGTCTCATCCACCATGGTTGGCATGGATTAAACCATGACAACCATGGGCCTCCTTTCTTTTTTAATATTTCCTTTTTCTTCTCACAGAAATAAATTAAAATAAGAAAATAGTGGTTTAGGTCATGACCATACCCTTAGAGTAGTTGTTCCAATATTACAAATGAAGACATCAAGGGGATGGATCTTGATGATAAAGTAAATTAGCAATGTTGGCTATCCCATTACCTTGCATAATGGATAACTATAGGACAAGTGGACAACCTTTGGGAGTTATTGGAATCTATATGTGTTTGCCAATAACATAGGAGAGATACTAACACTCTGTTCCCGAGTCTCATTTAACAGGGTAAGGGAAAGGAAAAGAGATGAAAATATGAAAAAACCATGTTCCCAAGTTTTTTAAAGGATATGAGGGGAGGGAAAAGGAGGGAAAGGGAAGAAAATATGACCATATATTCATCCTCCCAAATTGAAAAGATTAGGAGAGAAAATTTTCCATCCCCCCTGTTAAATGAGACTTGGAAACATAGTGTAAGGGAACCAGGGCGCTTAAACTTTTGGGTGGGGGTAAGGGGTACCCGCTCAAGTCACATCGCCATCAGTCTGGTAGGTGGTGCCCAATGGGTGCACTTAGGTCTGGAAAGTTGTTGTTGAGTTGTCACAGAGGTGTTACAAACTTTTTACACTAGTTTATGAGAAACTATGTATTGAGAGTTTGACTTTCCAAATAATTGAAATCAAAACATATGGGAGAGAGTATAAGAATGTTGATTTGCTCGATAAGTGTATGAGATCACATCCTAGTCATTAAAGAGCCTATATTGTTGTAAATAGAAAGAGCAAACATTTAAATCGCCTTACCCTCTCACAATAACATGGGGAGTTGAATTTTTTTAAATTGGAATATAACAAGGGCAAAACCAGAAAAGAAACATGCACTTGGTGTTTATGCTTTTGTTTGACCATTAGCAACATTGTCACTCTTGCAATCATAACTTTTGCCTTCTCATCACATAAATATGTTTTTGTATATGTCTATGGTGTTGCTTAAGATCAACTTAAAAACGTTACCTTTTGTGGATCTGGATTAATTCAATTCAGATGACTCATAATAAACGGATATGATGAACTGTTAGCACTGTTGAACTTCATAATGGATGGGATTTGCCAAGAGAGCTGAAAAAAAAATTAAGGTCTCTAAGGCAATTACCAAAAAGATAATGAATGGACAAGTCAAAGGTAAATGTTATAGTTGTAAGAATATGATCAAGGTAACAAATGGCACGAAGAGGATATTCCTTTCAACGTGACAAAGAATATGATAAGAAAAATGATCATGTTCCTTGTGTTTAGAGTAAGATGTTTTCGTTGATATGTTGGAAAGTAGAAAGACAATGTTACGTCTAGATATGATGGAAAGTAGAAAGACAACGTTACGTCTATGTTCCTTAATAATAATAATAACACAAAACTAGGTGTGTTACTATTGACGCTGATAGTTATTAATGGTTGATGAAGTGACGACAAAGAATTAGACGTCAATAACAAATCCATGTGATGACGTGGGTACGCAGAATCTCCCACTCAGTAAAGCTAGAAGTGACAAGCAGGAAACAGAAGCTAGAACCAAGATATTGTAGCTTGGAGCTTAACAACATCTTACTAGAGTAACATCACAAATTCTGAGATTGGAAAAGTCAATGGATGTGACCTTAAATTAAATGCACATAAAGAAAACATTGGAACTCACACGCCTCCCCTCAATAGTTGCAAGACATGGTACTTATACCAAGAGGGCAAGGGCACATGCATAAGTGAACGTCATGAGGTAAAGCTTTTATCAGATATAGAAGGTAAGTTGTATGAAGGATGTCCCTTGGACGGGAAGCCTTGCCTATATAAGGGAACTTCATGCAACAAAGAAAGATATTCACTCTCTCACTACTTATTCTCTCTATACTTTATTAACTCTCAAGAACCATACACCCCCCTCATGCGTTAAGCAAATGGTGTTGCTAGTGTTTGTAGTTACCTGAGAAACTCTGAGCTAAGGAGAATCCTGAACCTTAAGTTAGCCATACCCTTATTGTTTTAACACCGTGATACTATTGATGGATGTTAACAAATTAAATGTGTTTAATGTTTAATGCTTATGGGTATTATCAATGATGGTGGTGTTCCTATTGATTAGTGTCTATGCTAATGAAACAATTGACATTAGCAATAGGTTAGAAGAACGTTACTAATGATGGTAATATAAATAACGACGAAGATAACTTTCTATTGATTATTAAGATTTGATCATTTTATTTAATTCGTAAAACCGGTTAAAGCATATGCATAGTAATATTCAATATGATAGGAATGAAAAACTGGAAACAGGGGCTCCGGAGACAAACCTACATCAAATATGAGATTCGAGTCTAAATAATTCACTTAGATCGACAGTATACCGATCCATTCGCACACCCTTCTGTGAAACGAGAACCATCAACTGCATGATACAAGGTATTCCTCACACCTACCAAAATTCAACGGGTATCACCATATACCTCATTTTACAATCTTTCACTGAATTAGTTTAGTTTCTTTTTAACATCATACTATGTTAGTATTTTTATGGTGAAATATGCTGAGTTTAGTTTAACCTTTTAAGACCAAGACAGTGAATTTTACTAGTAATTTTCAAAACCAACAATTCATCCTCATCATCATACTTAGTAAATTCAACCAATAGCAAAACAAAGGTAGGGTCTGAGGAGGGTAAGATGTAGACAACCTTACCTCTACCCCGTAGGAATAGAGAGACTGCTTCCAGTGAGACCCCCGGCTCGATAGCAGTTTTGCATCGACATAAGGCACATAACACTCAGCAATCGGGACAAAAACTGATTAGTGCATGTACCCTTTTGTCTTTCAGCTATCAATGCCACCACATGATGCATGATTAGCCGTCCTCAGCTTTTAACGTTATTTTCACGAAATTAGTAAAATAATGTTAAAATTGTGCACTTTCACTTTTGCCCCCGATAGCCTACACATATATATACATTATATGCATATATACCGTAAGCGTGACGTATTTTTATATATTTTTGTATAATAAGTAAATTTCATTCATTGTGGCCTAAAATTTATTGCATTCTCGGCACCAGATAAACTAAATTACCCAATCAAGGAAGGGACTGATACAAGGTCCATGTTGTATGTATATCGTGCAACAATAAACATTTATGAGTTAACCAACAACACACATGTCTCGGTCGCCAATAACCCCGAAACGAGGCGGCGACGGTGGCGGTTTAGGTCTCGCCGCCGTGGCGTACATCGCCGTCGACTATCTCCGGCACCTGTCACCGTCATGGCACGAGCTACTCCAGCCTTTACTATGGATCATACTCGCACTAATCGCAATCACACGTGTTCCTTTCTACAAACACTGGTCAGCCGAACTTCGTTCAGCTCTAGTATTCGTGGCTGCTTTGGTCTTCATGCTCTGCGCCTTACTCTATGAAATGATCTCCGTTCGTTCCGTTACCGCCGTTCTCGGCCTCAACTGGCACCGGTACTAACATATAATGTGATTTTCTTAGTTGCTTGAAATAGCAATTTGAGTTTCAGATCTGATGATTGTTCTAGATTAATTTTTGAGTGTTGTAGATCTATTATGTGTGTGATTAAAGATCTGCTTTTAATTTGGCAGTTTTTATAACTACACATTTAGTGCTTGATGATGCACAAATTTGACTTGTTATTAGTTCAGTAGAATTGGAGGTAGGTTCTGTATTAAGTTATGTTTAGACATTCTATTAATAGTCAAACATCTTGTTCTATGAACTATAAATGTATCCTATTTCTCATTGTTTAGGATATTTTCAGACCAATTTACTTAAAGTTATACATTGTATTGTATCAAATTGCTTGTTTGTTTGTTTGGTAAAACGTTGTAATTTGTTTACCTAATGGAATGGAACATACAATCAACAAAACAAGACATATGCATTGCACACCTCTGGCGTGAGTTAAAACTAAACAAAAATGACTTTAAAGTTTGCTTCACTGGATGTATCAATATTTCTTTGTAATAGCTGCTTGAATGATTTGGAATTGATCTGTCTGTCTAAAACATGAAGCTAACAACTTTTAATTGAGATTTGAAATAAACTAGGCTGCTCAAAAAGTATTTTTTTGTATCAATATGAAGTGTTAAGTTTCTGCTAATTCACTGCTTGAAAAAAGGATGAGCAAATACTTGAAGAAGAGCTGCTGCATTGAGACATGAAACAAACATTAGTCAT
Source organism: Helianthus annuus (assembly GCF_002127325.2). NCBI lineage: Eukaryota > Viridiplantae > Streptophyta > Magnoliopsida > Asterales > Asteraceae > Helianthus > Helianthus annuus. Next base: position 227,977 of record NC_035443.2, read on the forward strand.
AAGTCAAGATAAAACACTGCCTCCTGACTTCTTATTGTAAATGAAAGGTGTCGTTGAAACGAAACATTTTCTTGTTATTGCATTTCTCACTGAAAACAAACAAACATATAGATCTGATTTCACTATTCTTTCAGGAGTACCCCTCCTCTTCCTGACACTGGACAGTGGATCCTGTTGGGACTGAACGAGAAACTTCCTCAAGTGATTGTAGATATATTGAGAGCTCGAATCGTTGGATTGCATCATTACCTGATGCTATTTGTAATGCTTGCTTTTTCTGTGCTGTTTGGCTCCATAGAAGCTCCTGGTCTTGGGATTGGTGCCCGGTACATGTTCACTATGGCAATAGGACGGCTTTTGCGAGCCCTAAGTTTTGCATCTACAATTCTGCCATCACCTCGACCTTGGTGTGCTGCAAGTCGGTTTGATGTCCCTCAACATCCACATCGTTGGGCACAGAAATTTTATGTCCCGTATGCTTCTGACTCCAATGCTATAAGAAATGTCATTCATCATGATATGGTGTATGGTATGTCCTCAAAGATGTATGTCACTTTTATGTAGTTGGATCTACTTTACACTTTGAACATAACTGCTATGTTGTGTAATACAACTTGCTTAGATTGCTTGCTATTTATTTATTTTATGCACATGTTAACAAGAAGTTGTTGATATATTTATCAGATGGTGGTGTTGTGCAAGATGATGAATATAGACCAAATTGGGGGTTGATGAGCTTCCTTGCTGATTTCCTCCGACCCGTTCCTTCGGGAGAGGCTGCATGGATTAATTTGCTAAAGAAAGCGGGAGGCGGGTGCAATGATCTTCTATACAGTGGGCACATGCTTGTTGCGGTCCTTACAGCCATGGCTTGGACGGTATAGTATATTTTAATAGAACGATGCATAACAAGGTGTGCTTATATGAACTAAATGGGTTGTAATGTAGGAAGCATACGGAGGTTTGAGCTCAGTGTTTATATGGATGCTTGTAGCACATAGTGCCCAGAGAGAAGTACGGGAAAGACATCACTACACAGTAGACTGCATTGTAGCAATCTATGTCGGGTTCATGTTGTGGAAGATGACTGGGTTTCTGTGGCCACTCAACAACAAAAAGTCGAGACTGAAGAGGCTTGAAAAGATCGAGAGCAAGCTTTACCAAGCTGCAAAAGATTCAGACTTGGACCAAGTGCGAGACCTCTTAAAACAAGTGGACTCCACCGCCAAGGATCAAATTGGGAAGGAGAGGGCTATGCGATTTTTTGCTGGTGGAACCGTCATTTTTGCCCTTACAATCGTCGTGTTGGCGTTTGTTTTAACCAGTGACGGGTAGGTGGTGGTTGTGTGATTTTGTACCACGAACGAACACAGATAATAATTGAACTTCAATTGTTTTGTTGTATTAGTTTTAGGACTTGCTGTTCTGCGTTTGTAATTTGTAGCTTGGGAAACTTGATGCTATAATAGGTATGAGAAATGGAATGTGGTTATCAATATACACGTGAAATCATTTTGTAATTGTAAAGTGTTCGAATAAGTATGTTACATTTAACGAGTCAATGATCGTTGCCGATCAGAATGGCAGTGAAGTGGTTAATTATAAATCAAGTAGATATCTTTTAAGTTGGAAAATAAGAGGCGTTATATATATATAATAATTGGGTGATTTGAGTTTTCATCAAAGAATAAGCACCAAGCATTAGAGGTTTTATGTGAAGACTGGGAATTAAAACGTAAAAGGCAGAAACAACAATTTGAACAGCTTGCTTTAACTAAATTAGTGTCGGTGGGAATTTGATTGGTATCACGCACTATGACAACCGATAAAGAAAACCCATAAAATAAAGTTGTAACATTAACCAAAATGATGTATACACGCATTTGGTTCATTTTGGCTACGGTCTAGGCTCTGAACATTGAAATGTAACGACGAAAAAATACGTCGTGAATTAAACAAATCGTGATCGTACACCAGTATCAACCCCACGGAAAAAAAATTCACATCGAATTGTTGATAAAGATATAAACACGTTATTTCATCAAATAGCATATCCCACGCTTCTTTCACAGTGTTGGACGTAGAGATTCGATCAAACACGGTCTCATTCACATCTGGATACAAGAGATGTAGTGCCTTTCGATCCTTTTTCTTGTTTTCCCGATAATCATTTTGCACTGTGGCGATGTCTTCTAGGGGTTCTCGGAATCCCTCAATTAATTGTCACAATTCCTGTGAATCGAATAAGACCTGCATTTGAATACTCCAATGGTTGTGATTGGACCCACTTAATTTCGGTAATTGAGTGTTAATTCCTCCAATTATAGAGATAGTACCGGCTCCTTTGTTATTAATTATTTTTTTCAAACATTTTTTATATATATTTTCATATATTTGAATATATATGTATACAATAAAAACTTGGTTATAACCAAGTCTCAATAAAAGAGCTGAAGCTTTTTAAAGAGCAGTTTAGTGATAAGGGAGCCCAGAAAGTGGTTAGAGGGATTATCTACACTTCCTGTTGGGCAATTTGGATCATGAGGAATGCCAAGATTTTTAAAGATGCGAATCCTAAAGTGGTGGAGACAGTGGCTTTGATTAAGTCTTGGTCGTTCTTATGGCTTAAAAATAGATCAAAGTATGCTAGGCTTGAGTGGAAGGAATGGTCTAAAAATCCTCTGTATCTGATGTAGTCCTCTGTTCTGTTGTTGTGTTTTTGTGGTGGCCCTCGATTTGAGGTCTGCCCGTGTTTTTTCAATGAAATTTTCCGTTCAAAAAAAAAAAAAAAAAAGAGCTGAAGCTTGTTTAAGGGTGGATCGTGAGTAACTCATGAACGACTCTGCTTATTTAGTTGTAAAACCGAAAAGTAGTTAATTTGAGGTAATACCAATGGGGTGGTGGTCCATTGGCAAAGACAAAACCTTTAAAACACCAAGGTTAGAAAGGGGGAGGTCTTGGATTCAAGTCCTACAGGCGACAGGGATTAAAGAAATTAGCCGTTCAAAAAAAAGTTAATTTGAGGTAATTAGTAAGTAGTTAGGATTATGTGGATTTGTAGGGAAAGAAAGTAAAGGAGAGAGATAGTCGGAGGTGAAAGTGACATGTTAGAGAAGGTGGAGGACTTGAAAAAAAATAGAATCTTCCCAGCCCAGCCAAACACACCAACCCAACACAAGGCTGCAGTTTCCCACAAGCAAAGCAATAGATTGATTGATTATATTTCATATCATATCGTTTGTCTCATAGACATCTCCATCCGATGGCCGTCGTCTCTATCCCCACATGGAATTCGGCGCTGGTAACTTCATCTTCTATCTCATCGTCGAAGCTTGCCAATCTATCATCCCTGCAATGTCAACCACACCTTCCTACTCCTCGTACGGCGCTCACTTATCGTCGAAGCAAGCGTTCATCGCTTCCCATAGTAATCTCTCTCTCTCTCTTCTTTTTTCATTCATTTGCCTTATGCCATAGGTCTTCTGTCTTTAATTAGCATTTCAACTGAAACCAAATTACTATCCGTCCGTACAATTAGCTAGGTTTCTGATTTTATTCATCTCCACAACTTAACTTAAACAGGTGGTCGTGGGTTGGCTCTACTTGAAACAATATACCCATAGTGTGTGTGTGCAAACTTCTTCTTCTTCTTATGATTTATATAAGTAGTATTAAACATTTTCTTATTAAATGGGATTAGGTTAAGAGATGATCAATCAACATGTGCAGTGTTTTGGGATAATTCAGTATCTATTAACATAGCTTATACTTACTCTCTAATATTTGTCACTTATAGATACGTTAGGGAATTTGATTTCATTTCATTTCAAGTGACAAAAAACACAAACTGCAACCTCTATGCTGTGCACAGAAGAATGATTAGTTTGATAAGGTTTTGGATGCAATAGAAAGGAATTAGGCGTTATTGTAAGTAACTTGATGATGATTGTCCTACAAGGTTTGTAAGTACAAACAAGGATCAGATTATTATAAGTCAGCCTACAATAGATACACAAGATGTTATGTATGCTTTTCACAGATACTAATGCCAAACAACGTGTTATCGCAAAGTTGGAGGCTAGAAGAAGCACTTTTGGTTTCATTTCTAGCCTACTCCAGGGGTACAACGACTTTTGTTGTATGAAAGTAGAACACAAATAATGGACATTGTTGGCATCACTTAGTGGAAAAATGAAAATTTGAGACTTGATGACAATGAATGCCTTCATGCTTTTCTGTGACTGGTTGTTGTCTAATTTAATTATCTTTTTAAAGAAAAAAAAATACTAACTTGCTGAGTGATGACGTGTCAGGTTGCAGCAAAGAAGCAAACATTTTCGTCCCTGGATGATTTACTTGAAAAGGCTGAGAAGCCTGTGTTGGTTGACTTTTATGCAACCTGGTAAACAACTCTGTATGCTGGCACATTGTGACAATGAAGTTATATTTGTCTTAGGTTGAAAATGAAGGGATGTATGTGTATTAATATTATATATCACTTGCAGGTGTGGCCCATGTCAGTTTATGGGTCCTATACTTAACGAAGTTAGTGTTAGCATGGGAGATAGTATCCAAGTGGTGAAGATTGACACTGAGAAATATCCTGAAATTGCAAACAAGTACAGCATCGAGGCCTTGCCAACTTTCATCCTGTTCAAGGATGGAAAGCCTTGCGACCGTTTTGTAAGTTTGACTTCGGGCATTATGTCATATGTCAAAACAATAACAAATTGACTGTTATATTATATTGGTTTCAGGAAGGAGCTATGACAGCAAACCAGCTGATCCAGCGAATCGAGGGTACCCTGGCTAACCCTTAACAAAGAGTTTTCAGTACATTTTCATTTTAAAAGTGCTACTTTGTTACTTGCATTGACCTAGCAATTCAACATTGTGTATTACTGTTATTTTTCAACTCCATTCCTGGTTAATAGTAAGTCTCATTTTACATTATTAATATGTATTGATCATTGTAACATATTTATAAATACGCGTGGCAAGACTTTCTTTTCTTTTAGAATTGAGTTTATCTCATAAAATTAATCATGTGTCAAGAACCAGATTTGAACTGGTGACACGAGGATTTTCAGTCCTCTGCTCTATTGCATGTCCTCGGAAATTTAAAGTAGGCGCAAATTCTCCCAATTTGTGTGGAATCAATAGCTTGTCAAATATGTGTGTGGTTTCATGTAGCATTTGGACCGAATAAAATTACGTTGATACTTGCACATATTATGGGTAACGTAGGAGACATCTCTATTTTTCTCCTCGGGAATCTTTAGAAGTACCACTACTTGGCTTTCAATTCGCCTTTGACCATCAAATGAAATGTTAATAATCTGTCCTCTTCTCTTTGAAAGAAGGGGCGCAGGTCCGTGACCGTGGGTTTTAGTGTAAACCACTACATGATTATATACTGAATCAACTAATCCCAAACGTTGGGTTCGATGTTAAACAAGAATTATAGACGTTATAGTTATTATTATTCATCATCGTAACTTCATTAACATAATGACATATCACCAGCTAATATAGTGTTATAATACGTAGACGGTATAATGCAAGTATGATAAGGTTTAGTGAAAGATAGGAGACTGAGGAAATGTAGTAACATCAAAATAATAATAAGAATGGAAATGAGATAATTCATAATGATCCTACCCCACTAATTATGGCAATTAAATTATTACCATATTATAAATTAACAAAATGTTTAAGCTTCTTGAGATGTACTCTATGCATTGGGAGTCTTTCAAAAAAAATTCTATTTTTTCACTTCTAACCCAATGGTTTACATTGTTTGCATTTTAAGCTTTTTGTTTTTTTTTTTTACTTTTAACTCAAAACTTTTCATCTTTTGCAATTTAACCCCAACACATTTTTATTTTTAACTTTGATCCACGTATTTTTTATCTTTTGCAAATTTTTTGTTTTACGTTTCGTTCTAATTTTGCGAGTCAACACGCCGTAACGTATGTGTGGGTTTCAAAGTTTTTTTGTACTATTTTTTCCCATTTGACAAGACCGTCACAACGCGTTTATTTTCCCTATTTGTCAGGTTCGTCGTAACACGCGTGGTATTAGATCGACTTAGTTACTCTTTTATATTTTTACATTTCAGTCAAACTTTTTCGCATTAACATGTCGCAACTGGCATACGTGGTTCAACGATTTTACGTATGTTTTCCGTTCGGTGTTATTTTTTCCTTTTTATTTATTTTGTTTTTACGAGCTGTTACGGTGTTGTTGGTCGCTTGTAGTTGTGAAGCATTAGTGCTACTTGGCACGGTCTATGCCCCCGCCGCAACGCGGGGGCTCTTAATACTAGTTATTATTATTTTGCAAAGGAAACAAAATTGAAAAGGGATGGGTTTTGTCTTTTAGCTACCGTCGCCAACGTCCAACACTCGACGGTGAGGACGAGGACGCGGGGGGGCGACATGGTGTTCGGTCCGTCGCCGGTGCTGGACGGGTGGGGGACGCTCCCCATACCGTCTAGCCTTACACAAGATGTTATGTCCAGATTGATGATGCCATTGCCAGATTCATGACTTGGTTAAAAATGGATGGTCCCTTTTTTGCTTTTCTTTTCAAGTGCACCTCCTCCTAATCTATGGTTTAAGTACAAATAATCCAGTTAACGGAGGAAATATGGAGACGGAAATGGAGATGGTGTCAGCAGAAAGTATAGGAATCGGAGAAGACCTAACCCCACCTCTCTCCCCGATCTCCTACTCACTCCACGACGCTTTCCTTCACTCCCACTGCTCTTCCTGCTTCTCCCCTTTACCCTCCTCCTCTTCCCCCAATCCCAATCCCAATCATCATCATGGCCACGGTGGTCTTCTCTACTGCTCTTCTTCCTGCTGCGAATCCTCTCATTCCCCCCTCCACCACTTTTCTTCCTCCGCCCACCTTCTCTCCCCTTCTCTAGAGCCCTCCGACCTCCGAGTGGCTCTCCTCTTTCTTCTTCAAATCAAACCCCACTTCAATTCTTCTTACCATCGTATTTGCGGCCTCATGTCCAACCGTCACCGTCTTCTTACATCCACCAATGACGACGATGACCTCGCCATCAGAATAAGAAACGGAGCAAGGGCCATGGCTGCTGCTGCTGCCACGGATGGGGAATTTCTATTGGAAGAGGCTGAGGCGGTGTTGTGTGCGGTGCTAACCAACGCCGTGGAGGTTCAAGATAGGATGGGCCGATCCGTGGGGATTGCGGTTTATGACACGTGTTTTTCATGGATCAACCATAGTTGTTCTCCAAATGCCTCTTACACCTTCCTGCCCCCGGAGACTCCAAGGGGTGGCCAACGCTGCTGCCTCATCACTCCATCGTCTTCCCAACCCTTTGATGATACTCCTTCTCACTTGCTTACAGGTAGGTAAACCACTCAATATTCTCTTCATTTACAGGCCTAGAATTGGTATGTCCTTTGTGGTTGTTAAACTCACCCTGTATGTATGTATAAACAAAACAGGATTGGCTGGTGGTCCGAAAATAGTTGTTAGGAGTATAAAGACGATAAAGAAAGGGGAGCAGGTAACCGTTTCATACACGGACTTGTTGCAGCCAAAGGTAAACAAACACTACACAAACCAAGCCTTAACATAGATTGAAGTCTTTCTTTCTGTTATGTTTTCCAGGAGTTGAGGCAGTCGGAGTTGTGGTCTAAGTATCGATTTACATGTTGCTGTCATCGATGTGCTGCACATCCTTTAACCTATGTCGACCAACATCTACAAGTAATAATCCTTCTTACTGAACAAGCTATGTTTTATAAGCTTGATGATGAATATATTCTCTTGGTTTCTAGGATAGTTGCAGGAGCGATGATTTTGTTACAGAATACATAGATGATGCTATTGATGATTATCTGTGTTCCAACGACACTGAATCTTGCTGCAAGAAGCTGGAGGATGCTCTTTTGAATCATAAAACTAGGTTACATCCACAAAACCATTTGTCTCTCAAGGCCTACACAACTCTAGCTTCAGCATATTCAAGTGCAAGCGCAATTGCAATGGAGGATGAAGATGGTTTGAAAATGAAGAGATTCAGTGCAGCGTACTCTCTCTTACTTGCCCTACAAACACATGATCTGTTTCTCCATGAATCTAGTTTAATTGCTTCAGTTTCAAATTTCTGGATCGGCGCTGGTGAATCACTGATAAATCTTGCTACACGCTTAGTGTCAAGTCGTAAATGGGGTGGGTGTGGGTGCGGGTGCAGGTCGATTGATATACGTGAAGCTAACTTAGAGGTGTTGAAGGAATATGTTTTAAAGTGTATAAGTGATATAATAGGAGGTGGGAAGGTGTGGAAGTTTTTGGTTGGTGGAAACGGTTATTTAGAAGTTGTTCCCATGGATATGAGATGGGTCGAGTCGAAGACAGTGGGTGATGATGAGTGTGTGGATGGACAACAGGTATTTGGGTTAGGTGCTCATTGTTTGTTATATGGAGGGATTTTGGCCAACATTAGTGGCGGCCACGACTCGCCTTTGAGTTGTTATGTTGGACGGCTTCTCGATGAATTATAAAAATGAATTTGTTAAGAGCAGCTCCACTCTGATTTATCTACTTTATTCTTGCAGCACGTTGTAGAGAATCCAATTATTTGTTTTCACTCTAAAGCAAGCAACAGTGAAAGTCCCACCCACATATATGTGTAGTGGTCAGTTTGACCCCCAACCAGGTTTCCCCTTTGAACTGCCTATTGACAAAAGCGTACAATCAACTGTTTGGCCGGGCCAATTTTTATGCTTTTCTTTTTTTGGGTACGATTCCTGTCTTTTGAGTCTCACATATAAATATGTTATGATTATACGATACAAATTCGATTTACTTTACCTTTCGATCCAAATGCAATACTTATATAGGTTACGTTGAGTTAAATCGGATATATTGAAATTTGCCTTTTCATGTGGTTAACGGATTACACAACGTTTGGACTAATCCATTTTATGTTTTGGCACATCGCCCGCGGGTCATATTACTAGTTAACCTTAAAATTTCATGAACAAAAACCATCCTTTTTTATACAAAAGGAAATAGATTTCTATGTTGCTTAATTCAAATCAGTCTGTAACCACAGATTTCTTAACAAGGTTAAACCATTGAAATACTCAAAAGAGTAAGGGTAGATGCTAGTTACTGCTGCAAATGAGTTGGTGGCAAAGATGGCGAGGTTATACATTAGTCCATGCTTGTGATCAGTCGCGTACATTCTTTTTCTTGAACCAAAATATCCAAACAAATAGTTTTTTTCTTTCTGATAACTTGATTCGACCAACCTACAAGAACAAAAGGTAAATGTGAGTTCGCTTTAACCTGATTCCCAATTAATCAAACTCTCAATTGAATGGAAGGAAACCCCAAAATTTGATATCAAGCTAGCACCGCCAAAATAAAAGGCAACATGTATGTATGGATGTATGTAACAAACTGAAGCAACAACAAAATAATAGCATTATGTCCTTTGAATTCCTTGCTGAGCAAAATGAATTTAGTGCTTGTAGACCCAAGAATCTTCTTGCAAGTGAGTTGGGGACTAACTCATGCGCAACGCACGCGTGAGTGGTTGAAGAATTACAAGGCTTATTTTCCAACAATACATGAATGAAGTCTCTAGCTGGGAATGGGATGAGCTGGCGTAGGGCCACATCAAGTCAACTAACTTTATGGACCAAGCAAAGTCTTATGCAACTGCAAACTTCATTTACTAGTTGATGCTGCTAACTACCAAGCCAAGTTATGTCTTATATATACAGGTAAAAACAGAATGAATATGAATATATTCAGTGCAAAGAATGGTGGCAACTAAGAAATGATAATCATTCATTCAACTAAGGGGCTGTTTGACAGCTTCTGAATGGTTAAGTGCTGAACCAATAAGAGGTCTGAACTACTAAGTGTTGAACCAGTAAGAGGTCTGAACCATTAAGAGTCAGTATAATGCTTAATCGTTCAAAGGCAAATGTCTGACAAATTCAAATTAGAGGTCTTAACCATTCATACTCAGTATAATGCTTAATCATTTAGAGGCAAATGTCTAAACCATTCAAACATCTGCTCGCGAAACAAACAGTCTAAACCATTAAGTGTTGAACCAATAAGAAGTTTGAACCATTAAGAGCCCATTAACAGCTAAACAAACAACCCCTAAGAAATGATATATTAGAGCCCATTAAGAGCTAAACAAACAGCCCCTAAGAAATGATAAGAATATATACTTCTAATTGAAAACTGAGGAAGAGCAATATACTTCTAATCTCACCTAAATTTCATTGTCATCGTACCAAGTCTTAGATAGAATCCGGCATGAAAGCCCGGAGAGGTTTACTGGTTTAGGGCTTCTTACAGAGTTTGTTTCAATTTAGAACCCAAACTTAAATATTATATCTTTTCATTTAAAATATCAACTTTACCTTAGAAAGTATTTAAAAATAATTACTTTGCCATGTTTTTCTAAAATTTAAAATTTTATATTAAAAATCTTATTTTTGCACGTTAACTATTTTTGGCGATATTCATGATATGCCGTGGAGAGATGGCAAGGATTTGTGGAAATGGAAATTCGATAAGGATGGTATATTCTCAGTAGCCTCGGCTAAGAAGCTTCTTTTGCAAAATGATCCTGTCAATTCTAGCTTGTTGATTCACTGGAACAGTTGGGTTCCCTTTAAGTGTAAAATCATGGTTTGGAGGCTTGCTTTAAATCGTCTTCCCACTGTTGCCGAGCTCATCAAACGGGGCGTTAACATTCATGATCAGGCCTGCAGATTTTGTCAGGCGGAGACGGAATCAGCGCTGCATTTGTACACGGGCTGCTTTTTTGCGCAGGAAGTTTGGTTTCGCATCGAGTCTTGGTGCCGCTTGCCCCACAGTTTCGCTTTTGATATTGCGGATATTTTACAGGTTCCGGACAATAATACAAGCTCAAAAAGCACGAGATTTATTTTGAGAGGTATCGTTTACACAACCATGTGGGTGATTTGGAACGAGCGAAATAATCGGGTTTTTAATAACAAAAGCCGAAGACCTGCAGAATTAGTAGAGCATGTAAAATCTACTACGTTTTTCTGGTTTCGTCATAGGTCTAGATATAAACATGTCGATTGGAAAGTGTGGTGTATTTGTGTTGGAAATTTAGTGAAAATGAGTTTATCACTAAATATTTTGGACATCAATAATATTTATGTATGTGTTGTATAAATAATTATTTACGGGTTTGTGTTCAAACTATGTCCAAATAGAGCTAAGATAAATGAGATATCGAAGCTTGAAGTTGTATGTTTGGAACAAACAAAGATGAATAATATGGATTAGTTTTGTCAACTTGTCCCACATAGGTGGGATGACAAAACTTAAAGTGGTATATAAGGAGGAGCACTCCTTGTAATTGTTTCCTTAAAGGAAAACACTAGTGGTGTCCAAAGGGTGCGCCGCACCCGCACATATGCGCAGTATGGATAGCGCATGACCAGGTGGCGTCCTGGTATGCGCAGTGGCATCTATGTGGCGCGCGACTCCACATCACATATGCGCGCATAACATGGGCTATAGGCCTAGTGTGGTGCATTTTGAACTTCGCACACTGTCTTTGTATTTTTGTCCATGAGCGAGTGGTCAGATACATGGCGGGTGGCTGGTCTGCCTATGGCGCACCCTTGGGTGGCATAGGCGGATGTCATGGCATGGCGCAAGCTCCTTAGACGCGCAGCTAAGATGGAAGTGCATATGGCGCGTGGGCCTGGAAGGCGCATGACCAGCCGGCGTCCTGGTATGCGTAGCGACTTCCAATTAGCGCGTGGCGTAAGAAGGTGTGTCTCCGCGGAAGCGTAGTGCACGTTCAACTAAGGCACGCCTGCATGCGTGCTCAACCGGTCAAACCAGTCTACTTACTAGAGAGTTAATGTTAGACGGTTTCCACTAGTGTCATAAGTTAAATGACAGTTTTCTTTTACTACCACTTAATATCCATTAAGTTAGAGTTTAACCCTTTTAATTACAAGATTAATTATCTTGTTAATTACAAGATTAATGATCTTGTTTATGACTTCATTAAGAGGGTTTAATGAGTATCTCATTATAAAATGAATATGGTTTATTCATTTGAATAATAAGAAAAACATACTCAATAGTGATATCTACATTTCATGAAACTTTAGAGAAGAGCATTCTCTAAAGTATTCACAACTTCATTCTTTTCACCAACATTTCTTAACACCAAATTATACCCGGTGTAATATCGGGCGTGAGAGCCATCTCCGGCAGTAAAACTACTGCTTCGGTTGTTGTACCCTGAGAAACAGAACCGTCTGAAAGAAGGCGCGGAATCTGTTTTAAGAGAAGCGTGTTGAACACGTGCCTCAACCAAAACTGTCAACAATTTTGCTTGTCTTGCAGCGCAGTTTCGATCTGGAAGGTGCGGTTGAAGTTCCCAAAGACGCTTGCTTGATTTAAGATTGGTACAATTATATTGTATTTTATATTTGTTTATTTAGTTTTTGTAACCGGTATTGTACTAGTCGAATTTCTCACAAATAAAGAGAGTCCCGTTATTATTTATTATTTATTTTGTAATATATTTTAATAAAAAGTGAACCTAGTTCCTACAATCTTAAAACAGACTTTCTTGAAGATTGTTGCTACAATCTTAAATCCCGTCTCTATGAGGATTTAGGTTCACGAAAGTTAAAATATTTAATGGGATTTTTGTTAAAATTTTGAAAATATCTTTTGGGAAATATTTATTTAGTACAATGAGTTGGATTAATTTTATGATTGGAGTACAATCTTTAATCCGAATACCGGGTTGCAAAACTACTAATTTTTTCCTAATGAGCGAATTAGAAATTGGTAATTTTTGTAAACCCATATAATGTGTATGAACGATGGAAATTCTCTAAGGAGAATGTTAGATGTAATTTGATAAAATAATATGAGTTTCAAATGTCTTGAAACGTATATATTTTCTAATGAGTGTATTAGAAACTAATTATTTTATAAAATTACAAGTTTTTCAAACATTTATGTATTCTAACAAGAGTGTTAGAAATAATTATTTTGTATAATAATAACTTTTAAAACATCTATATGTTCTAACGTGCGTGTTAGAAACAATGTTTTAAAGACGGTTGGATGTTCTAACAAGCGTGTTAGAAACAATATTTGAAATACGTTTAGATTTTCTAACGAGCGTTTTAGAAAAGATTTTTTTTCCAACGAGCGTGTTGGAAACAATTATTTTGGATATAATAAATCTTGAAACGGTTTCGGCTAAACTTTTAAATTTCTAACAAGCAAGTTATAAACGGTTTTTTACATAAATGTTAAAACGGTTTCGTCTAAGCTATTAAATTTCTAACGAGCGAGTTAGAAACGGACTGTTTTCCACATACGCTTAAACGATTTTATTTGTTTATTTCTAATGAGCGTATTAGAAATAGTTTATATTTTTATATAAACGTCGAAACAAATTTTGTAATCGATTATTTCTAGCGAGCGTGTTAGAAACGATTTAAAGAGTTTCATAGTTGTTTATTTTCTAACGAGCGTGTTAGGAACGATTTAACGACTTTGTCAATTGTTTATTTCTAACAAGAGGGTTAGAAAACGTTTATTTTATATAAACCAAAAACGGCTTATGGCAATAAATAATCGTCTAATTTTCTAATTTGCGTATTAGAACTAGTTTATCTTATAACCAACTATTTTAACGATTTGTAATTGTTAATTTCTAACGAGCGGGTTAGAACCGGGTTAAATATGATAAACTATTTAAGATGATTTGTAATCATTTTATATATTTTCTAACGAGCGTGTTAGAAAAGATATGTGTTCATTTCTAACGAGCGTGTTAGAAAACGTTCACCTAAGTAAACCAAAAGTGAATAAATGTGTTCGTTTTATTTCTAACGAGCGCGTTAGAAGAGGTTTACTTTATAAAACCGAATATTTTGAATGTTTGTCCAACATTTAAATTCTTTATTAGCATATTAGAATTGGTTGTCATACAAACCACTCATTTTAACGATTGCTAATCGTTATTATCTAACAGCGGTTAGAAATGGTTTAAATATGATAAACCATTTATTAAAACGATGTGTATTCGTTTTATTTTCAAACGAGCGAGTTTGAAATTGTTTTAATTATTAAACTATTATAAGGTTTATTGTCTTGATTTATAATCAAAATATAAATATATAGTTTAATATTAAAACACTTGCAAGAACGAGAAATGCTTTGAACGAATAAAACATGTCTTTGCAAAGTATAACGTCTTGAACCATATAATAGTCTTGGAGAGACTATTTGGTGAAAAACAACTCGATGTTGTTATAAATATAATAAGTTGCTCAACTACTTGCGAGTAGTTAATTGTAAACAAGTTTATATTTGGACAACTGATGAAACAAGTTATACGTGTTCCATTGAGGGGGTACCTCAAAACTGACACCGAACGAAATAATTGCGTTTATTTCGGTAAAAGGTGTTGAAGATAATAACACTTTGGCTTTGATGTTTAGATATCATTGGTGTATCCGTTATTATGGACTACTAATAAGTTGTCAAAAGGATACACATTTTGATACAAAGTGTAAAAAGTAATTTACACAAATACAACGAGAGGGTTGTGATCATGACTTATGTAATAAGTCACAAATCAAACATCAAATGCATAACGGCGTCATGAGAAACGTGGTGTATGGTTTGAGATGGAATACACGAAAACGACATATGTCATCTAATGTTGAGAGCATCAACATGGAAATGCACATGTAAGTTTTCAAATATATATATATATATATATATAACATATGAAAGAAATATATGTTATTATTGTAAATGTTTTAATAAATTTAGGAAATTTATTATTGGAAATTTACAATAGTGATGGACTTGTAGATGTTTCTACCACCATCAATGTTGTTTAAACTATGTGGAGGCTTGGTCCTCAATTTGGGAGAGTATCCTAATACATGGTATTAATGAAACAACAATGTAAATGTATATATCACTATAGGCATATGTGAATGCTTTGGTTGAGAGTCAATCAAATTGACTATATTTCAAGACTCAAGTGATTTTATACAATGAAATTCATCAAAGTGACTTGTATTAAGACTTATATTTAAGTCTTTAGGAAGTCAATGATGAAGCCTTGGAGATAAAAGGCAAACGAGTTATGATCCTAATGGATGAAGTTAACTATGGTTTTGAGGCCTTCCTAAAACCTATGGTTTTGGAATGGTGAAATAAAATTTCATTATTGTGTCTAAACTAAGAAACGAATGTTCGGAAGAGATAGTGCGTTATCTCTTAAGGCTGTGAAGAATCAGAATGATGCATCTTCTGTTCACATGCTAGAGTATTGTGGTCTAAAGCATGCTAGACTAATACTTGTTAATTTACATGCTCGACGGAGACTAAATTAACTTTAAACATTCAAAATATGTGATGACACAAGAACGAATTTTGTGCTAAACAAAACTATAAATATAACTTCATTAAAATGCAAGCAATGTGGAGGGAGGATGCCGTTTAAGAAACAAACCCTTTAGGGTATGTGGAAATGGTAGTTGAGAAGTTTTCTCAAACTCGAAATGAAAGGGAGAACATTTCATCACCCCATTTGGATGTTATCCAATTACACTTAAATGTGGGGGTGACTTGCATTTAAATGTGGAAATGGGAGTTGAGAAGATTTCTCAAACTCGAAATGAAAGGGGGAACCTTTCATCGCCCCATTTGGATGTTATCCAATTACACTTAAATGTGGGGGGTGACTTGCATACATTGCAAACGCATGACCAAGTGGAGTACACAATGGTTATATGGAGTCAATCGAGTAGATTGGACTCGAATGCCCATTGGTTAGATTCAAAATCTAGTAAGATGTCAGTCATGACACACCAAAGGCATGGTGAAAACGTGTCTAGCCATGAATTGAGTTTCATGTCATTCTAAGACAAGGTACATAACTGGATCCAGGTTGAGATCACGAGTTATAAGTCTTATGAATCGACTAAAAGGCAAAAGTGACTAGCGAGTCAAGAACACGCTAGAACAACTGATCGTTATTTAAATTATCGTTGGTGACTTAGCAAAGTCAAAGATAATTTTGGATCCAACAACCAGTGGGTTGATAAGAGATCAAGTTGTGGAATGAGACTAAAGCCCATGAAAAAGGGACATGAGGGAAACCTAACCCAGTTGACTGGAGATCCCAAGATCTAGGTTCAATAGGCCAACTTAATCATGAATCGAAGGGTAGTCACTGTGGGGGCATAACTAATAGATATGTTTATGTATAAGCTAGTGTATATGTTCATATATCCCCCTAAAACTATAAAAGGGTGTTTAAATATGTCCTAGTCCATTCCTATAATATTCAGTGACATTGTTGTGAGGCTAAGCATAATATATGGCTAATTGATTTGTGGAAATCATAGTAAGCCATAGTGCTTTTAATGATTCAAAGGAATCACCTATGTGAGAGAGAAGTAGGGTCGCTGCGAATGGCATTGTGGGGTGCGCAATCCTAGAGCTCTCGCAGAACCGGGCAAGTGTTCCAGGACCTTAATAGGACACGATAGTGAGGGGATAGCCCGGCTAGGGAAAGTATTGTGTGAATGTATATTGTCGCTTACACAAATGGGGGGTTGTTCAAGGACATCACGTCTACAAAACCCTAGTAGACTAAGTATGCTTCACAAAGGAAGGTTCAAAGGCAAAACCTACCTATCCTGCAATACTCGACTGTCGAGGTTTCATCGGGGAATTTTGGGTGATTTTATCGATCTCCATTCATGTAAGGGATTGTTGGAAATTTAGTGAAAATGAGTTTTTCACTAAATATTTTGGACATCAGTAATATTTATATATGTGTTGTATAAATAATTATTTACGGGTTTGTGTTCAAACTATGTCCAAATAGAGCTAAGATAAATGAGATATCGAAGCTTGAAGTTGTATGTTTGGAAAAAACAAAGATGAATAATATGGATTAGTTTTGTCAACTTGTCCCACATAGGTGGGATGACAAAACTTAAAGTGGTATATAAGGAGGAGCACTCCTTGTAATTGTTTCCTTAAAGGAAAACACTAGTGGTGTCCAAAGGGTGCGTCGCACCCGCACATATGCGCAGTATGGATAGCGCATGACCAGGTGGCGTCCTGGTATGCGCAGTGGCATCTATGTGGTGCGCGACTCCACATCACATATGCGCGCATAACATGGGCTATAGGCCTAGTGTGGTGCATTTTGAACTTCGCACACTGTCTTTGTATTTTTGTCCATGAGCGAGTGGTCAGATACATGTCGGGTGGCTGGTCTGCCTATGGCGCACCCTTGGGTGGCATAGGCGGATGTCATGGCATGGCGCAAGCTCCTTAGACGCGCGGCTAAGACGGAAGTGCATATGGCGCGTGGGCCTGGAAGGCGCATGTAACAACTCTCATTAAAATTAATAATTAGAATGATAATTAGTCAATAAGGAAACCCTAATTGAGACACCCAAGTGATTTGGCATAAACCCTGAAATTTCCAGAATAATCAGAATTAGGATCAGGGCCCCTAAAACTCAGGGGGGCTAAACCCTACTTAATATTTATCTTCAAAATCTCGTTGTATACACTGAGATTCGATTTTAACTTTGAGTCATCAAGCCTATACCCCTGAGAAGGCTAGTCTACAAGCCTAAATGCACCCTTTACGGACCGTAAGGCTTACGGACCGTAAGCGAATCAGCTTCCTTACGGACCGCAAGGGTCTTGGCATACGGTCCGTATGCGAGTCGATTTTCGAGCTATAAATAGCCGACCTTGGCAGTCGACTGTTGATGTTCAAAATTCGATCAAACTCCTCCTGTACATCGAATTAGGCTTGTTATATCACAATTAAACACACACTGTTATCGAATTGCTGCCGCGGAACAGGGTAATTACTCGATCGCTATTATGATTCATTTTCCGGGATCAATATATCCAAAGAATGTCTAAGTGCCGCCCACATTGGGTTATGCTTTGTCGTTTGTCGATAATTCGATAAATGAGTTGAAGCATTATACTTTGTCGTTTGTCGATAATTCGATAAATGAGTTGAAGTATTATACTTTGTCGTTTGTCATTAATACGATAAATGAGTTGAAGTATTGCACTTGGTCATTCATTGTGAAAATTTGATCTCGTAAGCTATCGTAACTGCTGTATTGATCACTAACCCTGTTTTGTGTGCATTATTGTTGAAATTAGGTTAACAGGGCTAAAATCATATTCTGTCAGTACTAAATCTGCAATGTGAGTTATTCTCCTATTATAAACTCTTTTCTCACCGTTTGTGAGTTGTTAACTGTTTTACAATACTCCAAATTATTTTTATAATTATAACTTACAGTGTTAAGTTTATGTAATCACCAAATTACAGCCGGTATGTGGGGTATTGTGCACATTACTTGATAATCGTCACCATTGGGTGATATGACCATAATCACAGACACCATTGGACAGGTGGGCCAATGGGTCGAGTGGTAAAGTACTGTGGGTAGTTGGTTGATACCAGAAACATTGTAAAAGATCTTAACACTGTGAATTATAACAAATGTGTCATTTCCAGTAACTAGAATAATTCACTCAGTATTTCCCCGCTGACAAAATCTTTTTCAAACATGTTTCAGGTGATCTGCTGTAATTCAGGAAAAATGCAGGGGAAGCATTTCAAGCTTAAGATAGTGGCTCAATATAAAATAAAGAAATATGTTTTATCAATAAAATCTTGTTATTGTAAATTATCGGGGTTTCATCCCGAATTGTGAAATAAAATAATCGGGAAAAATTTTAACTTAGCCGATCCTGTAAATAGATTTCCGCTGCTAAACTCACAATAAATAAAGTACCGCAGGATTTCTGTCCCACGACTCCTGAAACGGGTAAAACCGGGTCGGGGCCGTGACAGCGCATGACCAGCCGGCGTCCTGGTATGCGTAGCGACTTCCAATTAGCGCGTGGCGTAAGAAGGTGTGTCTCCGCGGAAGCGTAGTGCACGTTCAACTAAGGCACGCCTGCATGCGTGCTCAACCGGTCAAACCAGTCTACTTACTAGAGAGTTAATGTTAGACGGTTTCCACTAGTGCCATAAGTTAAATAACAGTTTTCTTTTACTACCACTTAATATCCATTAAGTTAGAGTTTAACCCTTTTAATTACAAGATTAATTATCTTGTTAATTACGAGATTAATGATCTTGTTTATGACTTCATTAAGAGGGTTTAATGAGTATCTCATTATAAAATGAATATGAGAAGCGTGTTGAACACGTGCCTCAACCAAAACCGTCAACAATTTTGCTTGTCTTGCAGCGCAGTTTCGATCTGGTAGGTGCGGTTGAAGTTCCCAAAGACGCTTGCTTGAATCAAGACTGGTACATATATATTGTATTTTATATTTGTTTATTTAGTTTTTGTAACCGGTATTGTACTAGTCGAATTTCCCACAAATAACAAGAGTCTCGTTATTATTTATTATTTATTTTGTAATATATTTTAATAAAAAGTGAACCTAGTTCCTACAATTTGTCCCTTGGATTGATTTTGTTGGTTTTTTTCGCTCTCACGTCCTTGCTTTGAGGACTCTTTGAGTTGAGTTGTTTATGAAGTTCTCTTTTCAAAAAAAAAAAAACTATTTTTTAACGGCTTAAATTACTTATAATATGTCGTAAGAAGACTTAAATGAACGAACACCTCAAACTTAACTTAGTTTTTAACTTCACTAAATGAAATAAGTCAAGAAAGTAGCTTCACGGTACAAAGGACACTACCATCGTTGAGGTATGTCATAAGGCTACACGGTATGGGGGACCCCCCCCTGTCGCGTCTTCCCCGTCCGAATTTCGCCGTTGGCGACATTCCAAAAAAGTGGGCCCATTCCGAATTTGACCGTTGAAAACAAGAAAATTAAATACTTTTTAACGGCTATTTTTTAATCCTCTCCCATTTCACTTTCATTTTTATAAATACTCACCCCTTTTACTCATTTTTTCACAACTTTTCATCCACTACAATCTCACATCTCTCTCACATTTTATAACCCTCTTCCCTTTTTATAAAAACTCATCTATTTTTTTACCCGCTACCACCCCATCTCTCGCTAAAAAATTATCATGGCTTCACCCATTTCTTCCATTTCTTCTATGTCTTCATCGTCTTCGTCTGCGTGGTATTCATCATCTTCGGAAGAGTATGCTATTATGCACAACATGATTATGAACGCGGCTCAGGTGTTCATGGCGTCCGATGAAGGGTCGTCCCAACGGCTAACTAGACGAGCAAAATATAACCGAGACCAAGAAGGTATTTTACTTTTTTTTCCTTATGTTTTATATAGATTTGAAAATGTATTTTATAATTAATTTCATTTATGTTTCGTTTTAAATTTATAGCCCGCCACGATAAACTAGTAGCCGATTATATTGCCGACGAACCCGTGTACCCATCCGAGATTTTTCGACGTCGGTTCCGCATGAGTCGTCCACTGTTTTTACGTATTGCAGGCGACATGGCCTAGTCTGATCCGTTTTTTACATTGCGAAACGACGCTAGTGGGCAAAGGGGTTTCAGTAATTTACAAAAATGTACGTCGGCCATTCGCCAACTTGCGTATGGTTACGCACCCGATGCATTAGACGAGTATATTAGGATGTCTGAAAGAACCGCACGTCGATGTTTGCACAAGTTTTGCCAATGGGTTGTCAAATTGTATAGCAAGCGATACATGCGGAAACTGAACGCAAACGACGTTCAAAAATTATATCAAGCACACGAACAGAGACATGGTTTCCCAGGAATGCTCGGGAGCATTGATTGCATGCACTAGCAGTGGCAGAACTGCCCAGTTGCATGGCAAGGTCAGTATACTAGGGGAGATCAGGGACATCCGACTATCATTCTAGAGGCTGTTGCGTCACAGGATCTCTGGATATGGCATGCTTTTTTTGGTCTACCTGGTTCGCTCAATGACCTTAACATCATATACCAGTCACAGATATTTGAGGATGTAGTGGCGGGTACAGGTCCAGACACAAGCTTTACCGTTTCAGGGGTGGAGTACAGGCGAGGTTACTACCTAGCCGATGGGATTTACCCAACGTACTCGGCAATCGTTAAAACTATCCCGCACCCGACCGACGACAAAAGAAAAAAGTTTGCGAAGTTTCAAGAGGGTGCAAGAAAAGATATTGAACGGGCTTTTGGTGTTCTACAAAAAAATGGCACATCATTTCACATCCAGCACGTTCGCAAACACCAAAGAGGTTACGACACATTATGTACGCTTGTATCATCCTTCATAACATGATCATTGAAGACGAAGAGAGAGCGATATGCGAGTACGACGAAAACGCGTCTACTGGAAATTCTGTTCCAGTTAGTGAGGAACAACAAGATTTGAACGCCTTCGCTCTACGTAACGAGTACACACATCACAACCTACACGCGGACTTGGTGGAGTACATTTGGAACAACGCTCAAAACGAACCCGGCCACCACATGGAAGACGAAGACTAGTAGCTAATTTAGTTATGTCAGGATATTTTTAAGTTTATTTTTTTTAAGTTTATGTTTTTTTTTAAATTTATTTCTTTAAGTTTAATTTTTTTAAGTTTATGTAATGTTTTTTAATATTAATGAAAATATTTTGTTACTTTATTTGGTAAATGTTAAACAAAAGTTGAAGATTAAAAAAAATAAAAAAACATAAAAGTGGTGGAAGACTATGTCTAGGACCATCCTCCCATGCCCTCTAGTTTTGGAGGATGATCCATCCTTGGGAGGACTATGACGTGTCGCCTACGTGGCGGATTATCCTCCAAGGATGAACCATCACCATACCTTGTAGTCTAAGAAGATTTAAATGGATGTACACCCCGAACTTAACTTACTTCCTAGTTCCTAACTTAACTAAGAAACAATATCCTAAGATCTAAGTAATCTTTATGAAACAATATATTTTGGATTTAGACAACAATACAGAAACAACAACTTTTTTACACCTAAATAGCATATATTACACTTAGGGATGACAAAAAAAAATTCAAGTGCGCGACGGGTATATCGGAAACCTGAAGTATGCTGGACTGACGTGTATACTTTGTTTGAAAAAGACAGGAGAAGAATAGTGAAGGGGCCATTTATGTAAGTGGGAAAGTAAATAGGGCGGGCGTTCCATCAGTTATATAAGTGTAAGACCTAGGGTTTTGTTTCGTTACTCTCCGGCCGCCGCACACCAAACTTGAGGTATGTCTTAACCCATCTCCCCCGCTTGGTTCTAGTGTCTTAGGATATCGGTGTGATCATTATGTGTGTTGCAACTTGCAATGTTATTGCTTGCAAGTTCCTCCCTCTATAGATTTAATTGAGTATGTTGGAGTGAACGTTGGTTGTTCCACTTAATTTGAAGGTAAGAAGAAGAAGAAGAATGTCGCACAGGAAGTTTGAGCATCCAAGACACGGTTCTCTTGGCTTTCTTCCCAGGAAGCGTGCCGCTCGCCACAGAGGAAAAGGTACCCCTATTTCATCACGCTCTTAATTAGGTTATGTCATTCATAGTTGTATTGTATGTACATGTTTTCATTCATTTACCATTTCATATCATATTTCTGCTTAATTCATCATCGGAATTGTATTTATTTATTTTTTTCAATCTGTTTCTACATTTGTATGTATAATTGGTACAATGTATACCTATTGTTGTATACAGTGAAAGCTTTCCCTAAAGATGACCCAAGCAAACCATGCAAGCTTACAGCTTTCTTGGGCTACAAGGCTGGAATGACCCACATTGTCAGAGAGGTCGAGAAACCCGGATCAAGTAAGCTTCCTGCCTCTTCATTTATTTCTACCAATACCCAAAACCAAAATATGAGCTACTACTATAACTTTTGTTTATTCTTGTTCAGAGCTTCACAAGAAAGAGACATGTGAGGCTGTGACCATCATCGAGACTCCACCCATGGTGGTTGTCGGTCTTGTTGCTTACGTCAAGACTCCCCGTGGTCTGCGATCTTTGAACACTGTTTGGGCTCAACATCTCAGTGAAGATGTCAAAAGAAGGTTTTACAAGAACTGGTGCAAGTCCAAGAAGAAGGCATTCACCAAATACTCCAAAAAGTTTGAATCTGACGAGGGGAAGAAAGATATTCAATCCCAGTTGGAGAAAATGAAGAAGTATGCAACTGTTATCCGAGTCTTGGCTCACACACAGGTAGGTGGCATCTGACCTTCATTTTTTACTTGTAACCTGGCCTGGCCTGGCTGATTGTAGTATATTGTTTTTCAGATAAGGAAAATGAAGGGTTTGAAGCAGAAGAAAGCACATCTTATGGAGATCCAAGTGAACGGTGGTACTGTTGCCCAGAAAGTTGACTTTGCCTACGGTTTCTTTGAGAAGCAAATTCCGATTGATGCTGTGTTCCAGAAGGATGAAATGATTGACATCATTGGTGTGACCAAGGGTAAAGGTTATGAAGGTGTTGTGACTCGTTGGGGTGTGACCAGACTGCCTCGCAAGACTCACAGGGGTCTGCGTAAGGTGGCTTGTATCGGAGCCTGGCATCCTGCTAGAGTTTCCTTCACTGTAGCCAGGGCTGGTCAGAACGGTTACCACCACCGTACGGAAATGAACAAAAAGATTTACAAGCTTGGAAAGACTGGACAGGAGTCCCACACCGCTCTCACTGAGTTTGACAGGACGGAGAAGGACATCACTCCAATGGGTGGCTTCCCGCATTATGGTGTGGTGAAGGATGACTATTTGTTGATCAAAGGTTGCTGTGTTGGACCAAAGAAGAGGGTGGTTACTCTTCGCCAGTCGTTGCTTGCACAGACATCTCGGTTGGCTCTTGAGGAGATTAAACTCAAGTTTATTGACACATCATCCAAGTTTGGTCATGGTCGCTTCCAGACCGCAGAGGAGAAACTCAAGTTCTACAACCGCCAGAAGGCATGATGAGAATGTGTTTCAAGTTTTGTTTGTTTCCTTCTTTTTAAGACATTTGAGTTTGGTGTTAAATCTCATTCATGATCTTGATTTTATAACGTTTAGCATAATGTGTTTTATTTTCCATGTTAAAAGTTAACAAAACTACCAAAGTGTATTAATCTATTATCTATAATGTTTAAAAGTTAAAAGGATCAAGACATAAAAACATAATATGTGTGTTACAAACTTAGAAGGGGTAAATATAAATTTAATATTGTACTATTGCACGATGAAATTTTTTTTGGATACCCTTGAGTTAATGTTCTAGTTCTATGCAATTTTTTTTTTTGAACGGCCAATAAACTCAATCCCGAGCACTCTCGGGGCACCCATTGGACTAGGGATGAGCATATGCCACCGAATACCGATCCCGATCGGTATCCACTTTTTGGCGTTTTCGTTATCGGTATCGGTACGGTACGGTATCGGTATTATACCGATACCGACCCTCAAAATACGGTATAATACCGATACCGTACCGTACCGATACCTAACCGACATGTTTCGGTATCGGTACCTAGTTTGGGTGAAATTCGGGATCGGTATTAGGCGGTATCGGTATCGGTTCGGTATCGGATACCGATATGCTCATCCCTACATTGGACAAACGGAGTACTCCAAGAGTAGCCCGAGTCCACCACCAATTCCGGGGAAAACCCGGTAACCCGCTCGCCCGTAGGCACGACAGTGAAACTATCGGTAAAACCCGTTTGGCTCAAGGATCCAATCCAGGTTTCCCTGGGTCTTCTATCATTGCCCACCAGTGCCTCACTCTGCACCAAGTGGGAGTCGAACCTCCATCTCTCAAGAGAAATGCAAGCCCATTATTGTTGTTGTTGACAATAAATAAGCAACATTTTGGTGTTTTATAGAGTTGTTTTTTTAACGGCGTACGGGTAGGATGTTGCTAACCGGGTTAGTAGTAAGTATCACCAAGTTAGTATTAAAATCCTCCTTGCCTGGATTTGAACCCAAGACCTCCAAGAGAAGCAAAGTTTTCCGCATCTCCCTTAATCACTAGGCCAAAAGATAATTGGTAGTGCTTTATGGAGGTGTACTCCAAGTATGGGGAGGTTTTTAAAAAAAAGTGTTGATTTTTCATTTCTAATCCAAAAACTTTCATCCTTTACATTTTAACCCCCCCTCCCCCTACTTATAATATAATGTTTCTCATCATTTGTAATTTAACGCCAACACTTTTTATTTTCAACTTTGATCCCTAATACTTTTCATCTTTTGCAAATTTTTTGTTTCATACTAAATTTTGCGAATTAACACACCGCAACGTGCGTGTGAGGTTCAACGTTTTTTCGTCTGTTTTTCTGTTTGACAGACCCGTTGCAATGCGTCTATTTTTTCTGCTTGATAGATTCGTCACAACATGTGGGTCCTTTTTTATGTTTTACGTTTTAGTCTAATTTCTTCGTATTAACATGCCACAACGGATGTGCCTGGTTCAACGATTTTACGTATGCTTTTCGTTCGATGTTATTTTCCCTTTTTGTTTATTTTGTTTTTATGAGTATTTCCAGTGTTGTTAGTCGCTGGCAGTGTTGTAGCATTGGTGCTACTTGGCACGATTTGCGCCCCGCCGCAAAGAGGAGAGCTTAATACTAGTTGTTAATAATAAAAAAAGTTACAGTTTATTCTAAAACTCGTGATACGAATCATGAAAATTGGTTGTTGTATTGGATCATATAATTTCGGATGGGTTAGAGAGTTGAATTTAAGTGGATGAGGATCTTGGTCAAATGTTAGATTAAACTAGCTCCTTGGATGTTTGGATTTGTCGGTTTTGACAAGATTTATATGTGAAGTCAATAACTACAGGTTTTGAATATGGAGTTAATATTCACACATTTCTCCTCTCTCTATCTCTCTCTTTCTATATAGAAAGATAGATAAAGTGAAAAATGATGCGGAAATAAGATTTGAGAGTCTTTGAATATTGTCAACCAAACCTAGTGGGTTAACTAGGTTGGTTGTAACAACTAAATCGGTTCGGTTTTTGTGTCTTGGGTAACTTCTTTGGCTATTGTTTGTGTAGTAGTCATGTTGTTAGGTTATCTGATTAAAAAGTACTGCTTTTAAGATAACCATATGACTATTACCAAAAGATAAAGATAACCAAAAGACTATTACCAAAAACATATAAGAAATTATGAATGACTAAATGAGAAATTATATATTATATAAGAGAAAAATGCCCGGATAGTCCCTGTGGTTTCGCCTTTTTTCACCTATAGTCCCTAACTTTCTAAAACTACCTGAATAGTCCCCAAGTTTTCAATTTTTGTTCCCGGATAGTCCCTGGGTCTAACTTCAGTTTGTTTTCCCTGTTAAGTAAGTGTGAAATGACCAATTTACCCTTAATGTAAAAACAAAACAATTAATATGTTAATTCAGGTGGGGGCCCACATGGTTTATTATAAACATATCCCTTCTTTCTCTCTCTCGTTCACTATACCCACCAGCACCCACCACTACCCTCCACCGGAGAACCACCACCACCACCACCGCCGCCAATCTAGGGTTTAAACCCGATTTGTGCACCTCTAATCTACTGGTTTTTTTCATAAAAATCCCAACAACTTCCCTGCTATTCACAATTGTATCATCCTATACATATCAGATCCCAATCACTAACAGATAAACTCTTAATCCAAAATCAAAATCACTTCAAGCAAGCATAATCACAAAAACATAATAAATCAACAAACAAAACAAAACAAAACCACATAATTCAACGTTTCCAGATCATACCGAGCAGCATACAAGTGTTCAATCTTATAATAACCAGCATGATGCCCCAACTCTTCAACAGACGCACCACTCGAATCAACAAAATTCGGAAACACAAACCGCTTCTCAACCAGCTTCTTCTCACTCACCACATCAGATTCATCCTCCACTTTCCGATCGTTCCGGAAACAAATTGAACTCCCTCCGCAAAAGTTGACGGAAAACTAGGGTTTTCGAAACCAATGGTCTCCGTTAAACCAATCAGTGCAAGAAGAAAGAGAATTAGAGGGAAAATGAAGATTGATTTGGCCATTGTTGAGAAAATGTTTGGAGATTGAGGAAATGTGTGGTGATTTATAAAGGATGTGAAACAGGGGAAAGGGGATGAAGGATGATGATGAAAGCAAAACGGAAAAGAAAAGAGTGAAGAAGAAGTGGAGATGAAACGGTGTCGTTTGGGTGGTTTCGTAAGAAACTGGTTTTGCTTTGTATGGCGGGAAGGGTATTGCTTGGAGTGTGTTACTGTTTTACACAGTGGGTGGTGATGGTGGAGGGTGGAGGAGGGTGATGGTGGGTGGAGGTTGAAGATGAAGTGTGGTGGTGAGGCAATGATTAAGTGGTGGTTAATTGGCTGAAGAGGCAATGATTGGAGGCGGTAGGCGGCGGCGGTGGTGGTGGTGGTTCTCCAGTGGAGGGTAGTGGTGGGTGCTGGTGGGTATAGTGAACGAGAGAGAGAAAGAAGGGATATGTTTATAATAAACCATGTGGGCCCCACCTGAATTAACATATTAATTGTTTTGTTTTTACATTAAGGGTAAATTGGTCATTTCACGCTCACTTAACAGGGAAAACAAACTGAAGTTAGACTCAGGGACTATCCGGGAACAAAAATTGAAAACTTGGGGACTATTCAGGTAGTTTTAGAAAGTTGGGGACTATAGGTGAAAAAAGGCGAAACCACAAGGACTATCCGGGCATTTTTCTCATTATATAATCACTTAAAAAGGTTACGTCGGTGGAGCCAATGGGCTTTGTTTTTAATCATCAACTTAGTCAAACATTAAAGGCTGGCCACTTGGTTACCAAGATTCTTTTTTTTGGATATTAAATTGGAGAAAGCTGGTGCAATGGTGCAAGAAAGTATTTTCTCCTTAAGAAATGAGACGACCTTTAAAAATAACTAAAAAAGCGTATAATTTTTATCACGTCAAAAACTACACAATAACTAGGTATAATGGTTTAAAAAAATTTAAATAAAAGAACAAAATAAAAAAAATGTAATTAGTTGATGTGTAGTGAACCCCACCCCTTACCTCTTTCACGCTCGCTATTTTTTTTGCGATTGATCTCTTTGGCGCCCCTGTTTGGCTATGTGAGCAGTGTTTGGCCCAATTGATTGACATGTCACACTCATTTTTGCTACTTCGAAGAAAAGGGCAGGGATTTTGTTATTACATATTTATGTTTCAGCCCCTCATGTTTGAGTAGGTTTGGCCAATTTACAGTTTTGGTCCCTACAGTTTGATAATTTTCTAACTTGACCCGAAATTACACTTTCTTTTAATCTCACTAGTGTCTTTAATTTTATTAACTCATAAAGTAAGTTAACCTTCGTATATAAATGGTTTAATAACCAGTCTGATTAAATTACCCAAATAGCCCTTGTAGTTTGGTTTTTGACAACTTGGATTCCATTCTTTTGTCTCATGTAAATCCTAAATTGGGATGCTACATATAGATACCACCTTTGTTGAAATATATTTCTTTACCCAAATCTTATATCTAAAAATCGTCTTTTATCTAAATTCAATACATCTGAATACAACCGAATAGTTCCAGTCCTCGTCACTCATTTATAATGCTTTAACAAGTCATGTCTCTCCGCCTTCTACTTCTAACCTGGAACCTATTGCCGATTCAGACACCTCGCCCATTCATACACCAGACTCGTCACTCATTTATAATGCCTTTTTTCCCTCTATCTCGTTCCATTCACTTATTATTGATTTTCAAAACCCTCCACCTATACTCCAACACCACTCTCCTATTCCATTTCAAACATTTAGTCGACGTTCCAAACAAACAACCACGCCTTCCTTGCCTCCTCACACCCCTCCACACATACATGGGCTCCTAAACCAAATGATGACGTTGCGTAGATAATACCTCCACAACACCTATTCCATAACCTACATCTACAAAACATGCACTCAAACATCATTTCTGGTATAAAGCAAGAATGAAGAGTTTGATGCTCTTCAGCGTAACCACACGTGGACACTTGTTCTATCATTTCTGGTATAAAGCAAGAATGAGTTTATCGAATTAAATATAACCTAAAAGGTATTGCAGAACGTCTAAAAGCCCATCTTGTGGCTAAAGGGTTTACTCACCGACCCAAAATTGATTTCCTTGAAAATTTCTGTCTAGTTGTAAAACTTGCTACTCATCGCCTTATTCTTTCTTAGTTGTTTCTCACCATGGGCCTGTTCCTCAACTTGACAATAACATTGCTTTCTTATAAGGCAGACTTCATGATGATGTTTACATGGCAAACCAACTGCATTGTCGACTCCTATTATCCTTCATATATATGTTTACAAACTTAACAAAGCCATTTATGGTCTTCGTCAAGCTTCTCGAGCTTAACAAAGTCATTCTGCTTCTACACCAAATTCCTTTATTGATACCCTAGTTATCATATTCTCACTCAAAGATCTTGGAACTCTTTCCTACTTTCTTGGTGTGGAAGTAGCTCCTCATCCTAAAGGTCTCCTTTTATCTCAATCTAAGTACATCACCGACATTCCTTCAAAAACTAATATGCTGAATTGCATGTTTGTCTCCTCCACGCCTCTCACAAGTTCAAATCAATAAACATCACCACTTTCATCTCCCACAGAGTATATGGAGCTTTATTGTATGTGTCCATTACTAAACCACACATTGCCTTTGTAGTAAATAAGTTATCTTAATTCATGCATGCATGCATGCTCTGACACTAGGCAGCTCTCAAACGAGTTCTATGTTAGATGGAACAATTGATCATGGTTTTTTACTGCCACCATTGCCTTTACAGATGCAACTGGGCGGATGATCATAAAGGAACATGGCATAGTACAATAGGAGATATTAATGAAGTCCCAAATGTTAGATCATCTACTGAAGCTGATTTTCAAGTTGTAGCTTCAGCTACCACTGAACTACAAATTCTACAATGATTATATATTTGTTAACAGAGTTGGGTATCAAGTCAAAGATCACACCTACCATTTATTGTGAGACTGCTGCCTGCTGGGAGTGGAGCTTGGGTTGACATGTGACGGAGATGAGCTCCACCAGGCCACCCCAACTCCCCAAAAAAAAAGTGGGGTGTGGGAGCGTAGGTGGACATGTGAAAATTAATTTTTTTTTTTATTTTGACATTTAAAAAATAAAACACACCACTAAATTAATTTAAAAAAAAAAGGTTACATAAAATTTTAATAAATTAGAAAAACAACTTAATAAATCCTATAAAATTAAAAACAACTTAATAAATCCTAAAAAAATTAAAAAAAAAACTTCATAAAGTCGCTAAAAGAATTACAAAGCACGATAAATATTAAAGTAGGAAACCCAACGAAATTGATGTTTGGGGTGAGTGTTTATAAGTAAAAAATAGTAAAAAAAAATTTAAAGAAGATGTAAAAAATATTGATGTTTGGGGTGAGTATTTATAAGTAAAAAATAGTAAAAAAAATTTAAAATTTTATTTAGATAGCGGTAACCGCCATGGCCAACGGCTACCCCAAACAGCTATGGGTAACGATTTGATTTTGGTAGTCAATCCCAGCCAGCCACGTCGTCGCCCCAACACGCCCCACGCCAGGCTTCATAGCCACGCCAGAGGGGCAACGCCGCTACCCAAGCTGATTCGGTGTGGCTAAAGCGGCGTTGGTTGGGTTCCCACACCCCGTAATCTCAGCATTAATGGATTTTTACTTCAATTCGTGTTTCAAGACGTTTATTTACCAGTGGCGGACCCAGGAATTTTTTCATAGGGGTGCGGAACATTTTTTAAAATTTTAGGCCCCTAGGTATATAAATAAAAATTCGGTTCAGGTCGGGTCATGTAAAACAAAAGAGCATCAAAATAAATTTTATATAATCATCAAAAATACGTCAAACCTTATTATAAACATAATTAAAACGTCGTCCTACGGGTTTTCATTTTTTGAAATCTATCTAATACATCATATAAAACTACTTTCTTAATCAAGTCTTTCTCTATATAACATATACAACTATCACTTAAATTCTCATCGCCAATCCGATTACGCAAGTCGGTCTTCACATTCTTCATTGCCGAAAAACATCTTTCAAAGGTTGCGACGGGTAATACGAGAACAAACTTCAATTACCAATATACCAATGTAAAATTTACGTGAATATTTGTTGAAACCATTAACATTATAAGACTTGACAAACCATCCAACTTAGCGAATTGTTTAAAACTTAAATCTAACGTGGATTGGGCTTGGGTAACACTTATTGGGCTAAACGTTAATTGGGTTAAGGTTATAAGGGTTATGTGGGTGAGTGGTTATAACTTATAAGTTATATAATTAAAGTAGTATTTTTTTTTTTTAAAATCAGAGTTTACGAAAAAAAAAATTTAATATAAATTGCTAAGATATTTTTACCAAAGGGGTGCAGAAGAATTTTTCAAGGGGTGCGGACGGAAAATTTTAAGGGTTGCGGACGGGATTTTCGACGGATAATACCACTAATTTTTTTTCTCGGGGGTGCGGCCCGCCCACCTTTGGTTGGGTGGATGTCCGCCAATGTTATTTACTGGTTACACACATAGCCGAAGATGATCAACTGGCTGACGATGCCCACCGTTACTTAAGCCCATATTTCGACTGTTCGTGTTCGAGATCGGACTTATTCCTAGATCGTCCATCTCGCTTGGGAATATTAAACATAATGATATAAATACCGATTCTAGATAATTATTATCTTGCATCTACATACTGTTGTGTCCATGGTTTTGTAGCCTAGTGACATCTTGAGGGTGGGATAAGACTTTGGGATCAATAGGTTCTATGTTCGATTCTCACATGGGGTTTTTTTCCCATATTTATTGGATTTACTCCTGAATTGGTGTATTGGCATTATGTCTAGTGGGGATGGATATGATCGGGTGGTTCCGCTGGTGGCACGATGATACTTCAGTGGTACGCCAGTGATCGAAATTTGCCGTTAAAAATAACATACTGTTGTAATAGTGAGCCAGCTATTTATTTCTTGTACTCGTTCAACAGTGATAATACAATTGATTTCATACCAATCTTTATAATTTTTTATGTATTCTAATATAAACATACATTTTATAAACACAAATAAACATTAATTTGGTTGCTGTATAATACACTTATTTTAATGTGTACATATTTTATTGTTCTTAAGGTTCAAAACTCGTGCCTTATATATGTCGGGAACGTATATATTTAATTATTATTTGAGAAAGGTCGATAAGGTGTCGTGGGTTGACGGAAGGAGGGGCATGCCATTATTAAAAGATGCCTGTGACACTTACGAAAACACAAACTAGCGAAACAATATAATAGAAAAAGGAAGTTTTACAAGGATTAATATTTATGGTATGAACTTTGATGCGTATCAGCGTATCTTCACATTAATTTTCGACCTTACAAGAATGTTTCATTAAATATACTACGTTTTAGGAAAAAAAATAATTTTTAATGACAAATTTGGATCACACAGATCTACTGAAGTATCATTGTGCTACCAGCGGAATCACCCGATCATATCCATCTTCACTATAATCATATCCACTAGAAAACCCAATAAATATGAGAAAAACCCTTATTTTAGGAATTGAATCGAAGACCTAGTGGTCCCTAAGTCTTATCCCACCTCAAGATACCATTAATTAAGACACTCCGTTTTTGGATAAAATAAATAAATAAATTATCTAAACGTTTGGGCTATCT
Source organism: Helianthus annuus (assembly GCF_002127325.2). Lineage (NCBI taxonomy): Eukaryota > Viridiplantae > Streptophyta > Magnoliopsida > Asterales > Asteraceae > Helianthus > Helianthus annuus. The sequence goes on from NC_035443.2 coordinate 260,763, forward strand.
ACCGTCTTTCATAATAATAAATAAATAAATATGGATGAACGTTGACACCGACATCTGATGTCGGTAGATAACAAAATGATAGTTGGATCACGAAAATCCAGGAGGAGGGTACCGAAATAATATAGCAAAGTCAAATTGGTTACAAACTGTGTGAACAAAATAATATTATTATTATATATGTATATTCGCTCAAGTGCAACTCGCAGGGGCGGTGTGAATGTAGTAAAGGCGGCTGGCAGACAAGCCTTCATTCCCTATAAAATCTATCCTTTGATATTAAGCTCAAAAGGTTTGTTTGTTTTGATCGATCCTATACAACCCCAAGCAAGCCTTTCTTTGTCGACGTCTAATTTCATGTGGGCTGTAAAGGTGGCGAACCCAACTAATAATAATTCGTCTGGTTATTTCATGACCTCTCATCATCGTGGGAACAATAAGGCCGGTGAAGAAGCACCTCCATCGTCTCTTGTACTGGACATGTTCTCACCAGACTACATTTTTTCTCATGAGATGTCTACTATGGTTACCGCTTTAACTCATGTCGTTTCTGGACACTCCTCTCTTTCTCCATCCACTGCCCCCGCCACACTGTCCTCTGCTTCTGCTTCTGGTTCGGCAGGAGGACATAAAAGGCTCCGTGATCAAGACCAGGAGCTTTCAGAACAACAACAACAGCATCCAATATTTCATCAAGGTATGTATCTATGTTACAAATAGTCTTTGTATTCTAGGAGAGACAAGTACAACAACGACCCAGGTTGACAATTTTGATTTGTATTATTGATGACACACACAGAATCAACAACGACAAGAAGCAGCGAAAATCAGAGGAGGAAGTACAGAGGGGTACGACAACGACCATGGGGGAAATGGGCGGCGGAGATAAGGGATCCACAAAAGGCGGCAAGAGTATGGTTAGGTACCTTTGATACCGCTGAAGCTGCGGCCAGAGCATACGATGAAGCTGCTCTTAGATTCCGAGGTAACCGAGCCAAACTCAACTTCCCTGAAAACGCAGTACTTCTGTTGCCAACACCCAATAATATTATTCCCCAACCACCAGCTAACTGGCACTTCCACCAGAATCACTTCTGATCTACAACAACCTCAAAGAAAGAAAATGTTTTACAAGAAAGAAATGTCAACGATGACATCACATGATCCCCCGCAAAATGAATCGTTGCCGAATGAGACGTCATGGCGAGTTGGTTCTAGTTCTAGTCAATTCCAGGATTAAGATATACGTGTTTTGTTTTGTTTTGTAACATCCCAAACTCGTCTGGTTTTTTCCCTTCAATTCTTAATTGTCAATTGTGAATGTAAAAGAGAGCATACTATACTACAACTTTTTTAGGATAGGATATATTATGGTATAATTAATAAATTTCATGTTTATCTGGATATGTCTTCTTGCTTTAAAATAGTAAATAATTCATGCGACGCACATGGTGGATTCACAATAAATAAACAAATAAATTATACTTTTGTTTTGTACTTCTTTAATGCAAGGTCAATTCAACTCAGGCCTACTTGTTAGTTAATATTTGTTTATTTTCGGTTTGGGCTATTTGTTCAGGCCTACTTGTTTTTTTTTTTTTTTAATTTAATGGTGGGAATGCCCGTACATTGCTGCGGGTGGTTATGTTTTTAGGCGCGCGTTGTGTGACGGGTTATTAATTATAACCAAGTTAACAAATTTAACAATAACCCTGCGTTACAGCGGGGACACAACACGACAGTGGTTCCACAAAAAGGTGACGCTGGCAACAGTTTACGACTTAAATAACAGCGACTCGACCAGAACAATAATTTTAAATAAGGTTCCTGACGAGGTATGGTACTGGACCCGACCCGAACGGTCGGAATTTTATGCTATTTATCATTTTTATATTAATTATATATTATTATTATTATTATTATTATTATTATTATTATTATTATTATTATTATTATTATTATTATTATTGTGTACTAACCCGCGAAGCCCAGCGCATTGTAGTTTATACTACACTAGGCTGTGGGCTCGTAGAGACAACCCCTAACTGGGCCTGGCCCATTGAGGTTAGGGTTTTTCCATATCTCCTATATAAGGAGGTCTCCACCTCCTTATTAGGGCATGAGATATAGGGCAACACACTTTTGTAGCTGGAAATAGGGGATTCTTCCTCTACCGGCCGTCTCTACATTGTCCACGTTTCTCTCTTCTTATTTGCAGGTCTAGGATTCGGGCGAAGAAGACAAGGTGTGGTCATATTCGTATTCATTACCGTAGAAGTTCCGACCCGCTCAGGTCCATGCTTCTTCATTGGCGCCATCCGTGAGACCTACAACGAACCACATCTTGTTATTTCCTCCATCAAGAATCTCTAGATCTGTGTTTTTCATGAGTTCCTCACGCGAATCAAGGGGGTAGATATGTTATTATACAAGGTTTTTCAGGCTATGCTTTTGGATCCATATTTTGCGGTCTTCCATGCTTCTGACGTCATTAGCCGTCATTTACACCCGTGATCATGTAAGTTATTTACCTTTCTTTCTTTATGCAAGTTTCCGTCAAAACCAAGTTACAGCGAAGACATTAGATGTCTTCTTCTTATGTAATGGCTTTCACAAAGGAACATAAGATGAGAGAAGGTAAAACAAATTACAAAATCATCACTTCTTGAAGAGCCTAAATGTCGATCATGTTTTTTAAATTAATGATCTTGACATGTAAGCAGCTCATGGGATTTAATCAATTTGTAGATTAAATTCAGCTCTGTTATTAAATTTTTAAATAAAACAGAATCATCATGATGCTACTATTTGAAAGCTTCCACAGCTAATAGAGTGTCCGACATATTCGCTAAAAATTACGGTCGTTAATCCTTAAAAAAAAAAAACTCTAGAAACCATAGTTTACAGGAGGTTTGGTTGAGAAGTGTCGAGCTTCATGGACACACACTGCGCCACTTCGCGCTTGCCAGACGCGTACTCTGTCGATCCACTGCCCCGCGAATGGCAGTCGTTATCTGAATATATTACACTGAACATCCAGTGTGTTCGGCGCCCCGCCAACTCCAACAAAAGCTCCTATTCACCCTGCCATCTCCGGCGGGTGCCTATATTTAACCTGCCATCTCCGGAGAATGATTTGCGCGCGCAGATATGAATATATTACTTCCACCCGCAGATAATAATAATATTTAACGACAAGCCCTGTGAGATTATCAAATCTTATGGGGTAATTTTAGGTGCATGTTCTAAAGCATCAAGTACCATATACAAAGATCTTGACAAATTTGCTTCTAGTAACAAGAGTAAAAAACAAAGAAAAAGTAAGGGTACAACCCTTGTTGGACATAATACAATCCACAATGCACACATGATCTGTTTTGGAAGCCTTTAGAATTTTGCAGGTTTGTGAAAAGGCCACAGATCTCCCGCATCATTGCTGGAGCGTAGTGACTACCCGGTGTAACCCGCACATATTTTTCAAGCAGACAAGCTCCGGCCCGTGTACGGTGGACAGGCTCCCACCCGCACACGGCGGATAAGCTTTGTTCCTTGTTCGCTATAGCCAACATGCTTCGGCATGCCTTTTGGCAAGACACACCGGTACCGGCGAACTACCATCTCAATCCACTATCTCCGGCAGACAGCTATTGCGCTCCACCCACTTTTGGCTCACTCACTCCGCCATCTTCGGCGGACTAGCTTCAAACTCCAGCCAATAATGGAGGACAACCCATTTCACGCCATGTCGATAATTCTATGCGATTCGCGATTCTCAAGAGTTTAAGTAATATATCTACTGATTTCCTTATAATACTTGTGGTTTTCAACTGCTCAAAAGATAAAAAACAAACAGAATTGTGTCTTTAACAATTTTGATCCAATGATTGACACAAATCCCTAAAATAATGTCCGATGCACAATTGGCTTTTGGGATTTGCAACTTAACGCCTTAAAATTGAATGGCATTTTCAAACAGTTTTGAATAAGCCAACTATAGCAAATAAGTTGCATCGTTGCACTGAGTTCTTACCTTGGCAATCACAACATCATTATTCAAAGAACCTTGATTTCTACAATCAAGTTTTGACTTTTGTAATTAGAAGTTTTCAACAATGGGTTAACACAATTTTGGTTTCTTTATTATTCCTTTATATAAATTGAGGAATCATGCTAGTAAAATGGGGCTCCAAGATGTTTTATTCAGGTTTGGCACCCACTTTACACTTTTGTGAAGCTCGCCAATGCATCCTGGCAAAACTGTTGAAACTTTCATGGAGTCAGTTATATTTTATAAGGACACTTTTAATCCCCCAACAGTAACAAACACACTTTGTTACGGACCAAGTTAGAGGGAACCTAGTGTTATATTACTAAAAAATAAATAATATCGTCTTCGATACTTAAGGGAGGACCGGTGTAAACCAAAAATTAAATTGGAGGGCTTTGTTCATTCATGCCTTATCTTTAATCCTTAATAATTGAATCTGTCACAGAAAGAAGACATGAGCATCAGTTTTCACGGTTACGCCAACTCTGGCAATGACTTTCTTTGCCATTCCCCTCTCAAGCATTGGTTGAAACTCGAAACGCCTTGCTATATGGCACTCTCCACCGTAGTTCGTTGTGTAACCAACACACTCGTAGATGCCTTACCGGTTGGGTTGCGTGGTCATTCTTGTCCGCCACCACCAGCGGAAGCTTTTATTCAACCCGCCACCACCGGCGGAAGCTTTGCTTTTATTCAACCCGCCGCCACCGGCAGAAGCTTTTATTCAACCCGCCGCCACCGGCGGAAGCTCCTATTCAACCCGCCACTACCGGCGAAAGCTTTTATTCTCCCCGGAACAATTCCAACATACGTTTTATCCACCAGCGCCACTTCCGGCCGATTACTTAATAACTCCGCCACCTATGGCGGATACTTCGGTTCACCACGTTACTCCCGGCGAACATTTTTATCCACTCCGCCACCTTGGCGAATACTTTTATCCACCCCGCAACTCAGGCGGTCGCTTTTCATCCACCCATGCCTCTGGCGGACTTTTTCGTTCACTCCCACCATCTCTGGCGGATGAAACCTGCTAAGGGACAACAATCCGTAACCACATGTTACCCCTGTATATATTCTTTTTATTTTCAAAACAATGTTGCACCTGGGTAAATGCGTAGTGAATCATTTGCCGGTGTTCGAAGAAGATGCCAACATGAAGATTACGGGATCTTGTACAAGACAGGGAAATAGAAGATTATTTCTAGGTTCACATATGAAAAGGCGTGCAAAGCTCACATACAAAAGGTGAATGACATATATGTAACAACTCTCATTAAAATTTAAATAATTAAGATGATAATTAGCTATTAAGAAAACCCTAATTGAGACACCCAAGTAATTCTGCACTAACCCTAGAATTTCCAGAACAATCAGAATCAGGATCTGGGCCCCTAAAACTCAGGGGGGGCAAAACCCTAGAAACGATTATCTTCATAACTGATTATAAAATTCGAAATTAACAAAACCGTTGACACAGCAAGCCTACATGCACGAAGGGCTACTCTATGAAAATAGGGTGGTCACTCGCGTAGCGCGACGGCTAAGGGGGTACCCCCTCGCGCTACGCGACGGTGTCAAAATTTCAGTATAAATAGCAGGGGTTGGGACTTGAATTTTGGCACTTGAACGACGAAAATCGGAGTTACGTAGGTCGAGTTATAAGCAAAACAGTCCAACACACACACACAATTATTGAATCGCTGCCGCAAAACAGGGTAATTAGTCGATCGCTATTACGATTCAGTTTCCGGGATCAATATACCCAAAGAATGTCTAAGTGCCGCCCACATTGGGCTATGCTTTATCATTGTCGATAATTCGATAATGAGCCGAAGCATTGTACTTTGTCGTTGTCGATAATTCGATATACGAGTTGAAGTACTATACTTTATCGTTTGTCATTTTGATAAATGAGCCGAAGTATTGCACTTGGACATTCATTGTCAAAATTGATCTCGGGGAATTATCATAATCGTTGTATTGATCACTAATCCTGTTTTATGTGCTTTATTATGAAATTAGGTTAACAAGGATTAAATCTAAATTCTATCAACACTAAATCTGCAATGTGAGTTATTCTCTTTTTATAAATTCTTTTATCACAGTTTGTGATTGTTTACAATACTCCAAATTATTTTCAGAATTATAACTTACAGTGATTAAGTTTATGTGAATCACCAAATTACAGCCGGTATGTGGGGTATTGTATACATTACTTGATAATCTTCACCATTGGGGCAGCCATTGGGTGATATGACCATAATCACAGATACCATTGGACGTATGGGCCAATGGATCGAGTGGTAAAGTACTGTGGGTAGTTGGTTGATATCAGGATACATTGTAAAAGATCTTATCACTGTGAATTATAACAAATGTGTCATTTTCAGAAACTAGAATAATTCACTCAGTATTTCCCCGCTGACAAAATCTTTTTCAAACCTATTTCAGGTGATCTGCTGTAATTCAGGAAAAATGCAGGGGAAGCATTTCAAGCTTAAGATAGTGGCTCAATATAAAATAAAGAAACGTGTTTTATTACTAAAAAACTTATATTGTAAATTACCCGGGGTTTTAACCCGAATTGTGAAATAAAAATAATCGGGAAAAGTTTTAACTTAGCCGATCCTGTGAAATAAATTTTCCGCTGCTAAACTCACAATAAACAGAGTACCGCAGACTTTCTGTCCCGCGGGTCCTGAAACGGGTAAAACCGGGTCGGGGGCCGTGACAGAAATAAGGTGGTATCAGAGCCACTAAGTTAAGCTAATTAAGTATTTAAACGATACTTATTTTTCCTGATTACTATTATGTGATTATGTGTTTATGTGTTTTTAACTGATTATTTGTTAATTACAGTATGGGTAAACAAAAGTTGCAAGATATCTATCTTAAATTAGATAGATCAATTTACGAAGAAGGCAGTTCGTCTAAAACTAAAATTTCAAAGCTCCCTACGATTCCTGAGGAAGGAATATTTGTGCAAAAAGCGAATTATGAAAATCCGCTTTCTCCTAGAAAAAGGAGTATGATTATTAAGAAAAGTAAGGAGCAAATCAGAGAAAAGAAAATTAAAAAGGAAACCCAGGATTTAATCGATAAATCACCTTGGGAAGATAAACTCGATGAAAAATGGGCAAATTTATATATGCTAGCCACTGTGGCAGAACATGCAAATCTTTAAAAATGCCCTAAAATTTCAAGCAGTACTTCCCAATAAGTAAATAAATAAAAGTGAAATAAATTTGAGTGTGTTTTCCTGTATTTTGTACAAAAAGTGTGCAATAAAACTTCCATGTTATTTGTTAAACTTTGTTCCAAAGTTTTAACTAGATATTTTATGCATTTTGCATATATGCTACACAGCATGAACGAGATCTCTGAAGCTTTTCAGAACCTCAATCTGTACCCAGTAAATATTGAAGTTTCTCATGAATTTACGGGATACGTTGCTGATGTGGATGAACCTGTAGAACTCCCTACTCCACCAGTGACCAAACCAAAAAGGAGGCCAAAGAAAAATTATGTATGGGGAAGCCGTATACGTAAAAGAAAGACAGTTACAAAAACCCCTAAAACTAGTAAACCTTTAGACAAAGGAAAAGCGATTGTAATCCAAGAAAACCCTAATCCACAAGAACAGGAAACTGAAGCTAATGAGGTTAGGCAAATGGAGGAGCAGTTCGATTAGTATTCTCAGGAAATAGCAATAGAAATAGGGCAAGATTCTAACCCAACCCAAGTAGAAGTTGGAGAAAGTTCTAACCAAACCAAAAGAGTTACTTTTCAGGATCAGATAGATATTTTACTAGAAAAATGTGAGACTATGCAACCTGTCAGTCCGGGTATTTTTACTTATCCTATCGAAAACCCAATTCCTATGAATTTTGCACCAACCATCACTGAACCAATAATCCATAACCAACCTGTAGAAATGGAAGAATGGTGGACCAATGATTGGCAATTTCAAAATATTGTCAATAACGTTTACTCATTCTTTCCACAGTTTGACCCAGAACCCCTACCCAATCCACCGATGAGCAATGAGAACCTGGCTGAACTTCGCCATTTTGGTGAAGAGTTGATGGATGCAGGGAATAGAATTAGGGAAATAGGGGGATAGATTGCCTGGAAGTATGACGAGAGGGAACTTCGTTTTTAAAAATGACAAGTAGGAGGACGGAAACTATCTTTGTATAATAGTAATAGTAAATAGTGAAACCAGTTGTAACATAACAAATAAAACGTTGTAAAATATCGGTGTGTATTGATGCATACTATACTGATATGAAATGCAATCGAGAAATCGATAATTTTGGGCTTTATGTGTTATAACTTGTTTAATAATTTGTATAAATTGTTAAATGCTAATTATTCATAATAACTTATCATCAGATGGCAAATAACGATAACGAACCAGTAAATGAAGTTAATCAATCGGAGCAACACCCAGAGGATCAATATATGACTAAACAAGATATTGAAAATATGGTTGCCCAAGGAATAGCTAACGCAATTCCAATGTTCGTTGCTGCTATGAAAAATCCAAACGATCCGCAACATATCGTCCCTAGTAAACATACCATCGAAGATAATTTCAGTAACAGTATAAACGGGGGCAATGATCATATAAATCATGACAATGAATCTCAGCACACGCAGCGCCCTAAGAAACGAAAGGCTGCAACACCTGGTTGCACTTTCAAAGAATTTCTTGCCTGTAAACCCGCTGAATTTGCAGGCAACGAAGGAGCAACTGCAACACTGCGATGGTTAGAGAAAACCGAAGCAGTAATTGCAATAAGTAAATGTGCTGACGAAGATCAAGTCATGTACGCCTCAAATCTGTTTAAGGAAGGAGCACTAGAATGGTGGAACACGGTGCTACAGGCAAAAGGAAGACGGGTGGCTTATGCTATGACCTGGGAAGAATTTAAGAATTTTGTTGAAAGAAAATTCTGTCCTGAGTATGAGAAGGAACAAATGGCAAATAAATTCCTAAATCATCGAATGACAGGGGTAGATTGTCGTGGTTATACCTCAACATTCTTCGAATATGCGAGAGTGGTACCTAACTTGGCTTCGCCAGAACCAGTACTCATTTCTCGATATATTTGGGGATTAATTAGCGAAATTCGCAATATCGTTAAAGCTGCGAGACCTCGCACTATTGACGATGCAGTAGAATTAGCTAATACCCTAACCGACGAACTGATACGTACAAGAGATGAAGATAGGAAGAAAGAATTGGCTCAGAAAATTACCCAAGGATTTAGGGTGGGTAATAGTAGTAACTTCAAGAAGAAAGGAACAAGACAATCTTCCATCCCGCCATTCTGCAGAAATTGCAAAAGGAAGCATTTTGGAAAATGCTATGCAATTTGTAACTTCTGCAAATCTGTGGGCCATAGTGAAGAGAACTGTAAGAAGAAAACTGTAACCTGTTTTCACTGTGGAGAAACAGGACATTACAAAACCGAATGTCCTAAACTGAACAAAATCACTGATAACAAAGGCAAAACCGTTGAAGGAACTGTTAAGAAGAATGCCAGAGCCTTCCAGCTAACTACTCAAGAAGCAGAACTCATTCCGGATGTGATCGCCGGTACGTTTTTAGTCCACAACGTCTATGCCAAAGTATTATTTGACTCTGGTGCAAACCAAAGTTTTATTAATACTTCATTCTGTCAAGCTCTTAAGTTACCATTAACTACAGTTAGGCAAATCTTTACAGTCGAAACTGCAGATGGAAATTCCATAGAAATTAATCAGGTTTTGCAAAAAGTAGAAATAGAACTTTCAGGTCATAAGTTTATTGCAAACCTATTACCTATGAAATTAGCTGAATTCGATGTTGTGTTAGGAATGGATTGGTTAATAGCCAACCATGCGCAAATCAATTGTGATAAGAATTCTATAGAAATTCAAACACCTACAGGAGAGATAATTAAGATTTCAGGAGATAAACCTCGGAAGCCGTTAAGGTTCATATCAGTAATGAAAGTTGCCAATTATGAACGGAACCAAGGAATAGTATATATGATTTCCGTAATCATTTGTACTAAAGGCAAAGAACTCAAGGAAATTCCTGTAGTCTCAGAATACCCAGATGTATTTCCAGAAGATTTACCTGGGTTACCACCAGACAGAGAAGTAGAATTTAGGATTCATCTAATTCCAGGAACTACACCGATAGCCAAGGCACCTTATCGATTAGCTCCTACCGAAATGCTAGAATTGAAAAAGCAATTAGATGAATTACTAAGCAAAGGATTTATACAACCTAGTTCATCCCCTTGGGGTGCACCAGTGTTATTTGTGAAAAAGAAAGATGGATCAATGAGAATGTGTATTGATTATAGAGAATTGAATAAAGTTACAATTAAGAATCGATACCCATTACCTAGGATTGATGATCTTTTCGATCAATTACAAGGAGCTAGGTATTTCTCTAAGATAGATTTAAGATCCGGATATCATCAGTTAAAAGTTCAAGAAGAAGACATACCTAAAACTGCTTTCAGAACTAGGTATGGTCATTATGAGTTTACAGTCATGCCCTTCGGATTAACCAATGCCCCAGCTGCATTCATGGACATGATGAACAGAATCTGTAAACCCTATTTGGATAAATTTGTAATCGTGTTCATTGACGATATACTCATTTATTCCAAAAGTCAAGCCGAGCATTGTCAACATTTGCATGCACTCTTAACTTTGTTAAGAAAAGAAAAGTTGTACGCGAAATTCTCGAAGTGTGAATTCTGGCTGCAAGAAGTGCAATTCTTAGGCCACATGGTGAATCACGAAGGTATTCAGGTAGATCCTGCTAAGATCGAAGCCATTATTAACTGGAAGGTTCCACAAACTGCAATGGAAATTAGAAGTTTTATAGGTTTAGCCGGTTATTATAGACGGTTTATTAAGGATTTTTCCAAGATAGCTGTACCATTAACTAAGCTAACCTGTAAAGCCACTAAGTTTGAATGGGGACCAAAACAAGAAGAAGCTTTTAGAATCTTAAAGCAGAAATTAACCAATGCGCCAATCTTAGCTTTACCAGAAGGAACGGAAGATTTTGAAGTATACTGTGATGCTTCAAAATTAGGATACGGATGTGTGTTGATGCAACGCAAGAAAGTAATTGCGTATGCCTCCAGACAGTTGAAAAAGCATGAAGAAAACTATACGACTCATGATTTAGAACTAGGAGCCATAGTTTTTGCCCTTAAGATTTGGAGACATTATCTGTATGGAAGTAAGTTTACTGTTTATACAGATCATAAGAGTTTAAGATATATATTCGGGCAAAAAGAGTTAAACATGAGACAAAGAAGATGGATGGAAGTCTTGAGTGATTACGACTGTGATATTCAATATCACGAAGGAAAAGCTAACGTAGTAGCAGATGCCTTAAGTCGTAAGTTCCATGAAAAGCAAAAGCGAGTCCGTGCTCTTAGAATAAATCTACAAGTAGATTTACGGGAACAAGTGAAAGAAATCCAGAAAACGGCAATCAAGGACGATGCCGAAGGAATGAAAGGTTACCTAAAAGAATTAGAACAAGGAAATGATGGAATTTGGAAATTTCACCAAAGCAGAATTTGGGTACCTAAACAAGGAAATTTAAGATCGAAAATCTTAGAAGAAGCTCATAAATCTAGGTATACTGTACACCCAGGAAACAACAAGATGTACCAAGATTTAAAAAGGAACTTCTGGTGGATAGGAATGAAAAAGGATATAGCTGAATACGTATCCAAGTGTTTAACCTGTTCACAAGTTAAAGCCGAACACCAGAAACCCTCAGGTTTACTACAACAGTTAGAAATGCCTGTATGGAAATGGGAACTTATAACAATGGACTTTGTTACTAAGTTACCCAGAACCAGAAAAGGTAATAATGCAATTTGGGTAATTGTGGATCGATTAACCAAATCAGCTCATTTTCTACCAATAAAAGAAACTTTTAGCATGGAAAGGTTAGCCAAGCTATATGTGGATGAAATAGTATCCTTACATGGAGTCCCGCTCTCCATCGTATCGGATAGAGATAGTCGTTTCACTTCCCGATTTTGGACAAGTTTCCAAGAATCAATGGGAACCCGACTCAACCTGAGTACTGCATATCATCCACAGACCGACGGACAAAGTGAAAGGACAATCCAAACTCTGGAAGACATGCTTCGAGCATGTATAATTGACTTTGGAGGTAATTGGGATAACCATTTACCATTAATTGAATTCTCCTATAACAATAGTTATCATTCAAGTATTGAAGCCGCTCCATTCGAGGCACTATATGGACGCAAGTGCAGAACACCCGTATGTTGGGCAGAAATAGGAGAAAGTCAATTATCAGGACCAGAAATCGTGCAAGAAACCACAGACAAGATAACTCAAATCAAGGGAAGATTGAAAACAGCCAGAGATCGTCAGAAGAGCTACGCCGACAATCGTCGCAAACCACTTGAATTCCAAATAGGAGACAAAGTATTACTAAAAGTATCTCCTTGGAAAGGTGTAGTAAGATTCGGTAAGAAAGGAAAACTGAGTTCCCGATATGTTGGACCATTTCCAGTGATTCAACGAATCGGACCAGTTGCTTATCACTTACAACTACCAGAAGAACTAGCTGGAGTACATGATGTATTTCATGTATCCAACCTTAAGAAATGTTTATCAGATGAATCTCTGGTAATACCTCTTCAAGACATAGAGGTAAATGAAAAACTGAAATTCATAGAAAAACCCTTACAAATAGAAGACCGAAAGGTCAAATTCCTCAAACACAAGCGACTTGTGTTGGTAAAAGTCAAATGGAATTCCAAGAGAGGACCGGAATACACTTGGGAATTAGAGTCAGAAATGAAGCGCAAGTATCCTCATCTATTCCAATAAATCTCGAGGACGAGATTTTTCCTAAAGGTGGGGAGGATGTAACAACTCTCATTAAAATTTAAATAATTAAGATGATAATTAGCTATTAAGAAAACCCTAATTGAGACACCCAAGTAATTCTGCACTAACCCTAGAATTTCCAGAACAATCAGAATCAGGATCTGGGCCCCTAAAACTCAGGGGGGGCAAAACCCTAGAAACGATTATCTTCATAACTGATTATAAAATTCGAAATTAACAAAACCGTTGACACAGCAAGCCTACATGCACGAAGGGCTACTCTATGAAAATAGGGTGGTCACTCGCGTAGCGCGACGGCTAAGGGGGTACCCCCTCGCGCTACGCGACGGTGTCAAAATTTCAGTATAAATAGCAGGGGTTGGGACTTGAATTTTGGCACTTGAACGACGAAAATCGGAGTTACGTAGGTCGAGTTATAAGCAAAACAGTCCAACACACACACACAATTATTGAATCGCTGCCGCAAAACAGGGTAATTAGTCGATCGCTATTACGATTCAGTTTCCGGGATCAATATACCCAAAGAATGTCTAAGTGCCGCCCACATTGGGCTATGCTTTATCATTGTCGATAATTCGATAATGAGCCGAAGCATTGTACTTTGTCGTTGTCGATAATTCGATATACGAGTTGAAGTACTATACTTTATCGTTTGTCATTTTGATAAATGAGCCGAAGTATTGCACTTGGACATTCATTGTCAAAATTGATCTCGGGGAATTATCATAATCGTTGTATTGATCACTAATCCTGTTTTATGTGCTTTATTATGAAATTAGGTTAACAAGGATTAAATCTAAATTCTATCAACACTAAATCTGCAATGTGAGTTATTCTCTTTTTATAAATTCTTTTATCACAGTTTGTGATTGTTTACAATACTCCAAATTATTTTCAGAATTATAACTTACAGTGATTAAGTTTATGTGAATCACCAAATTACAGCCGGTATGTGGGGTATTGTATACATTACTTGATAATCTTCACCATTGGGGCAGCCATTGGGTGATATGACCATAATCACAGATACCATTGGACGTATGGGCCAATGGATCGAGTGGTAAAGTACTGTGGGTAGTTGGTTGATATCAGGATACATTGTAAAAGATCTTATCACTGTGAATTATAACAAATGTGTCATTTTCAGAAACTAGAATAATTCACTCAGTATTTCCCCGCTGACAAAATCTTTTTCAAACCTATTTCAGGTGATCTGCTGTAATTCAGGAAAAATGCAGGGGAAGCATTTCAAGCTTAAGATAGTGGCTCAATATAAAATAAAGAAACGTGTTTTATTACTAAAAAACTTATATTGTAAATTACCCGGGGTTTTAACCCGAATTGTGAAATAAAAATAATCGGGAAAAGTTTTAACTTAGCCGATCCTGTGAAATAAATTTTCCGCTGCTAAACTCACAATAAACAGAGTACCGCAGACTTTCTGTCCCGCGGGTCCTAAAACGGGTAAAACCGGGTCGGGGGCCGTGACAATATATCGTGCCCAACGCCTTGATCTATATATAACCCAAAAAGACAAGCAGGTCAGGTCATCACTGGTGGAGTACATCGTTTAAAGACAACTGACCAGCCATAATGTCGCCTCCTTCACATCGTCGGCATTTACGCAACACCTTTGTTGGGTTATAATTACTCGCCGCGATCTCTTGGACACACAACCTACTTTGCGAAAGCCCTGCGTTGCGCCATTACCTATCAGCCAGCCTTCAAAACAGTCACACACTCGAGATGACTTGATGCTGCATTTTATAAGCTGTATTCATCTTCAAAATGGATTTATCAGGTTTATTTAAGTTCAATGCTACCAACATTATTTACCAGCAAAGCAATGAACTGGGAGGCTGGCAGGGTACAGCGTTGGTACAACTCAAAGTTCAAAAAATACCAAAACAAGGATGGGCGATTCAAATCAGCTAGACGACCGTAGGCGTTTGTGGGTTTTGCTATAGATTGAATCACTCACCAGGTACGGATATGCAAACCCACACGCCATAAGCGACAGGGATTACATTACTCAGCCATAGGAAAAATAGGTGATAACTCAAGTAAAGTGTTTATTCACGCCAATCACGTAAAACACTTTATTATTTTGGGCAAGTGTCTCAAACGCCCTAGCGCGAAAGAGAGGCTTACTTGTCGAAATTTAGAAAAACATTTTCCGCACGCTACTAAAAAGAGCATACGTAAATCATTTTCTTCAAAATGATCGAAACTACATAAATATTATTGTCGCAGTATAATACCGCCATGGGCAAGATATGATCATTTCGACTTGTACGTAAAATAGTCCTTGTCTAAGTAGGACACGTTTTGGCAAACCTTATGTACACATACAAGTAGTGCAATTTTCTACCTTATTATTTCAATGCTACTAATGTTTATCTAAGCAGCAACAGACTGGGAGACTAGCACGGCGGGCTAACCACTCACGCCCCAACTACAATCAAGTCTTGAAAGCTGACACTTAATAAAATCAAATGGCACATCGGTAGGAATTGACATCCTCAAGCTGGACAATCTTACTGATAATGACCTTGCCGTCAACAACATAACATATCGAGCACATGATTCTCGTAAGTGGGGCAGGAACGGTGTAACACTACAAACGCTACAAAACATAGTCACCAAAGCCAAAGGTACAACTTTGGTAAGGATAGACCTGAGCCAGAATTCATTATGTAAAGCTACATGTTTCGGAACACAATTCCAGGTACAATCCTATTTTATTGCTTTATTTAGTCGCGCGATACACTTTTACTTGTTTAAACGCGCTTGGCATCTCATTGCACGCCCTTGGCCCACTTGATTGGCGATGCTACCTCAAAATTACAAAATTCTAAACACACGAATGGAAGATTTTATTGCCCATACATGCATGGGTCCACACTCGATTGGCCATCTGACATGTCGTATGCGCCTATATCATCACTCTAGATACTTATGTCCTAACATGCTTAGCATCATCGAACTGGGTAATCTGCTCGGAACAACACGACTATGGGCGGACATGGTCATAATATTTACACATGCTAAACTATACATTGAATACTCCTTATGAAAGCACGCGGACTTAGCCAGACACCTACGCAGAAGACTCAATCTCATCCTTAAATATGGTACTCTCACATAACCTTATAGCTTAACGGGATACTCCATAAGTTATGTGCTTTTCAAAATTACTTGACAATTCTTTCACACATTAAAAGAATACCTGTTAGAATTGCACACTAAATAAAAAGTGTCGATAAAGGTCTCACCTCTATTTTACGCGCACTCATCTACAATACAGTTAAATCGATTAACAAGCATGTCGGAGTTTTCTTAGCATGTTATACTTCATGTTTACTTGTCGATTTCTTTTTATTACCCATCAAGTTCAAAGCTACTAACATACTTTAGCAGCATTGAACTGGGGGACTAGCAGGGTATAGCACCATTACACCTTAAAGGTGATAATCTTCTCTCAGGCTTCCCATTAAGGTGATATCCACTACACATTATCCCGCATCGGCTCTTACATAATGCGGATGTTTCGATACGCCAAACAATATTTATACTTCTCACATCATTTGGCCTACGACTATACCACTTGACACAACATATGCAAATTGGGTAGTCAGGACAAACGCACCATAAAACCAATATACTTGATTATTCGAATAAGTATTCCACACGCTATGCGATAGGAAAAATATTTATTCGGATATGTATTCTCCACCCCAGTCTGCGACATGGATAAAAGGAAACCCTCACGCCACAGTCGGCGAGGTAAACAGACATGCCGCCTACTATAAGCATTCCACACGCCAGTGCGCGTCCAGGAAAAGCACGTAGTAGCTTACATAAAGTGCTCATTCACGCCTAACGCGTATAAAGCATTTTATTATCTCAATGAGTGTTCACTCACGCCAAGCGCGTAGAAAGCACTTTGTCGTGCAAGTGTTCATTAACGCCGCGCGGGTTATAAAGCACTTTCTGATACCTACAAGTGTTCATATAAACATTTGTAAACACAACATACCACCGCATTTGAACTGCATATCATGGTAAAAAAACAACTCTGACACGAAACATTTTTCATAATAACAAAGTCAGATGATCAAATTATACAGCGCTAAGAGTGGGCATCTTGGTAATAGATGTATTCAACCACTACTACTCCAGTGGGTATCTTGGTAATAGATGCACAACCGCTGATAAAAAACCAAGTACTTGTCCTACAATTATATAAACATTGTGGGGAGCATAAATAACGCTCTAAGCACCCCTCTGAGGTCACTGAGCATAACAAGCACTTCTGCAGGAGTGCATTGTATATCATTCTTTCCGATGGCAACGATAACTGCTATAATCGGATCATCAATAACAATGACTGGTACAACCACCAGCGTCACGTCCGCCTAAGGTGGCATAACATCCGTATATGCGTCTATGACCACCAATGGCTGCACATTACGACAACGGGGATCCAGGTGACACGGACGCGTGGTAAGGATCATCATCACATCAACATCGACTCTTTCAATGGGTTGAACGCCGTTAGCGCACCATATGCTAACCGACAAAAGTCACATCAAAGGGTGAATATTCTACAGTAGCCCACACGACTGTGTGCGCACCGCTAAAGCAGGGCCACACCTGAAAAAATCATCCAAAGGCGAGGCACTTAGCCGCCAAAACTCAGCCTGTTCCAAGACTCATGCATGAGACCTAACCACTTACGTACAACCTGGACAAGCTCATGGTAATGCGCCAGTACAAATGGCAACTGCCTACAACCGATCAGCGTGCGCCATGTTTGCCCAACCAATTTCCACGATGAACAGTTGTAGGATATTCATTGCTCCATTATCTCTACTCACAGCTAACCACAACCAACGTGGCCGGCGACTTTCTCGCACCCGGACGACATGTAAGTCTAAAATTAGTGATCTTCACTCCCGAGCTCCTAATAAGTCTAAGTGCTCCTCCCACGCTTGCACGCGGGAGCAACACTAGACTGGGGGACATGACGAGGTATGGTACTGGACCCGACCCGAACGGTCGGACTTTTATGCTATTTATCATTTTTATATTAATTATATATTATTATTATTATTATTATTATTATTATTATTATTATTATTATTATTATTATTATTATTATTATTGTGTACTAACCCGCGAAGCCCAGCGCATTGTAGTTTATACTACACTAGGCTGTGGGCTCGTAGAGACAACCCCTAACTGGGCCTGGCCCATTAAGGTTAGGGTTTTTCCATATCTCCTATATAAGGAGGTCTCCACCTCCTTATTAGGGCATGAGATATAGGGCAACACACTTTTGTAGCTGGACATAAGGGATTCTTCCTCTACCGGTCGTCTCTACATTGTCCACGTTTCTCTCTTCTTATTTGCAGGTCTAGGATTCGGGCGAAGAAGACAAGGTGTGGTCATATTCGTATTCATCACCGTAGAAGTTCCGACCCGCTCAGGTCCATGCTTCTTCAGTTCCAAAAATGGAAAAAAAGATAAAATACCATACCAAATAAGAGCACGAGTCGTACCACCATCAAAATAAAAATGAATTATGATGTAGTTAACATTGGTTTCCTTCATCCAAAAGGGGAGCAACAACAAGGCCCTGAGAAAAGATGCATGGATTATTTTAGTTGGTTGGTGAATTGGTAAAAACTGTAATATCTTAGTCATTGAGGTTATGTTTTAGTCGTTTCTTGTCTCAACTCTCGAGTAAGAGTAGAACCGTAAACACCATAAAAACAATGTTAGAAGAGGCTTCGAGGTCGTAGCATCGGGTACCACCCTGCCAACATCAACCGTAGGTCTGATATATGAGCTTGTGTGTATGTATGTATTAAGTGTAGCCATGTAGGATGTATGACCGATAAGTATAGTGCACGATGGAGAGAGAGACTGCGTGAAGAGGAATGAAAAACATAGGTACACAAACCGGATTTTTTCCCAAACCAATCCAGGTTTGGAATCAGTTCCAGGTTTGGTCAACACTTGTTTTTGTTGGGGGGGGGGGGGGAGAAGATGATCGGGTTGGGTTGGTTTAAAAATATTATCAAAATTCTTATTGACACTTTAAAAATATCATCAAATCTAAAGTTCGGGTTGGTCGGGTTTGGGTTTTTCGGGTATTCACTAATTCGGTTTAAAAATGATTTTAAGGTTTTATAGTTTATTGTTGCTCGTATGTAAAAAACGATGACAAAATTTTGGATGTAAAAAACATTACACTGGTGTGTGTCATTTTTTTTTTATAATTTTCAATAGATTTTAAGTTGAAATTTTTGGGTTTTTTATGGTTTCTTTTAGCGTTGGGGGTTGAATTTCATATTTACACCTATGTACAAGATAGGTTCTTAGGGGAAAATTTGATGTAAAAATAAATTACGTCAATGTACTGAAAGGTTTGTTTGTTATTTTTACAGAACATCGTTTGTGGATATAAAAAAAATCAAGGAAAAAAGTTTCAGGAGTGTTTTTTACACTTATGTAAAAAAATGGAATGAGGATTCAAGGATCGAAGACGACGAAGATCAAGAGGACGCAAAACGGGAAGAAAAGAAAATAAAAACCAAACTGACCAATCACCACATGCCATGTGGCACCGCCTCCAAGCTGATCCTTCGACAACAAATTAGAAGTGTAGACATCTATTAAAATGTATAGTTTGTAAATATCAGGAGACTACTATTGTTTCATCCTTATTTTTATGGATTCAAATAAGTATATATAATCATGAACAACCAATATGATGGTATAACAAGTGATTTTGATATATTAATAAGTGGTTTTACGTAATTTCTAGGATGGAGGGGGCACCATTCGGGTACCTCTTTTCAGGTACTTAACCGAGGAGAGTAAATGGCCGCCACCCATTTGAGTAGGGTGTCCAGCTTGTGATCATAGGTAACCTTCACCGCATCTGGTAGGAAGGTAATGTGTGGTGAGTAGGATTTTTTCTTTAAATCTCAACCAAATAAAGTGAGTAATTTAAAGGAGTGTTGCCATTGATTTTGTGGTATTAGGGTAGTTTATTGTATAAATGAGGTTGCACTCCTAAAACTTGAATTTTAAATTCGCTAGTATGTTTCCATATGTTATAGTATGAGATAAAATAACTAGGCTAACTAACCTAGTTAAACACATGGTCAAACAAGTAAGGAATGAAAGATGTGACAGTTGTGACCAAGTAGCAAATAAGAGGGACTAAAGGTCCAGAATTGGGTTGAGTTTTTACTAAATAGAAAGTTCTGGAGATAAGTGTGTGTGTCGACATACATGAAGGGGAGAGATAGAACTCCTAAACTGTAACGCCCAGCGTCCCTAAACTTTAGACACTTGGCAAGAACCGTCCCTGAACTTCTAATTAGTTGTAAATTTTGGCCCCTGTAGTTTTATGGGGTTGATGTTTGACACAGCTAAGTTTGAATCTTGTTGATACTTGATGCTTGACACTATGATACTTGACTCTTTATTCTAAATGCTTGATTCTTGACACTTGAACTATGAGACTTGATACTAAATCTAGATATTTGATTCTTGATGCTTGAGAAACAATGATTCTTGACCCTTGAGACTTAAATGGGTGCTTGACCCCTTAGACTCGTGAAACTTGATTCTTAGTTGAACGAGAGACTGGAGCCTTGTCACTGACGGAATCTATGAAACTTGGAAACTTTTTGGGTTGTAATGTAATTTAGATACTTTACATAAACTATATGCAACGCAATGCCTAACCTAACGCATAAAGCGAATCAAAATCGGGAACGCGGAAAAGATGGATTGGCCAGAGTGGCCGTCCGATCGGATGACCGTCCGATCGGATGACCACCCGATCGGATGACCACCCGAACGAGTGACCACCCTATCCATCTTGCACCGCCTTAACTCCCTTCCTCACTATAAATAGGCCTATCACATCACCATTTTGAGTGATGTGACAGCTCTGTTCGACCAGACACGCGCACACTTCATTTTCTTCCTATTCTTGCTGATTTCGGTACGTTTTAGACTAGATTCTTGTACTTTCTTGCTCTACACATCATTCTCTACGTGATTCTCACTTGAAATCACACTTCTCACCATGAAATCTCTCGGATCTAATTTCTTGAGGGTGATGTCAACATGTAGGTTTGTACAAACTGACATGTGACGTCATTCTAAGCAAGATCTAGCTCAGATCTAAGATGATTCATATAAAACTTGGGTTATTTTGCATCTTTTCATCAACTTTTGCCTTATTTTGGTAGAAACTGGATCTAAACAGGCTGTGGACTTGATGCGTAGTCTAAAGTCGGCTTGGACCTGAGTCATACCGAAAAAGACGAGCATGAGACGGATTCCGACATAATT
The DNA here is from genome assembly GCF_002127325.2 of Helianthus annuus. Lineage (NCBI taxonomy): Eukaryota > Viridiplantae > Streptophyta > Magnoliopsida > Asterales > Asteraceae > Helianthus > Helianthus annuus. Next base: position 282,115 of record NC_035443.2, read on the forward strand.
TCGTTAAGGACATGTGACTGATTGGACAGGGGTGATTCCCACCCGATCAGGACGGCCTTGTGCTAACGAGGTTACTTTTGTCAAAGTACGTGTTGTGCCGTCACCATAAGCTAGAAACTTAGGGATTTTACAAAATGATAACAAGAACAAGGGTCGCCTGATCGAACGGCAACCCGATCGGACAGTAATCCGATCGGACAACCACCCTCTCAGGTGACACTTGCCTTCTGTCTTGAAACTTTCAACACTTTGTAAACAAACAAAACTTGGCAACCCGATCGGACAGCCGTCCGATCGAGCAGCCATCCGATTGGATGATCAGGATACCTACACTCAGATCGAACTGCTATCCGATCGGATTACCATCCGATCGGACAGCTACCTCCCTCTCACTTATGCTTTCCACTCAAGTGGCAACCCGATCGGATGGCCATCCAATCGGGCAGCTATCTGATCCAGTGACATGGGTTGACACTTTATTCAATCTCGTTACTCTGCTCGACTCTATCCTATTGTAATCTAATCAGGCTAAGTCTAAAAAGAGCTCCCTTTGATCCAATAACAGTTGCGACTGTTAAGCAATCAATGTGAGTATACTCGATCCCCTTTTACTTTAAACTTTTGGGGTGTAACATGTATTCTATGAAACTTAAAATTTTTGAAACTTATACTCTATCCTATGTGAAACTTGTGATTCTTGATTCTTGATTCTTTGTGCTATGTGACGTTTAATCCAGAGTGTGTAGTTCCGCCTTAACAATAGTAGCGCTATAGGAGATGCACCTCTCCCATTATTCTCGGGGCGTATTGTTAGGAGGATTCTAGTTTGCCTTGAGACTTGGGTAAACACTAAAGCATCGGGATACTTGGGCTATCACTGTTTGGACTACAACACTAGCACGTCTGAAACTATTTTGTTACATTTACACTTGGATATGAGTTGTTTTAATATAGTATTCTATTATCAAACTTGTATACTTGCCAATACTTTTGTATTGATATTTTAATACATGTTGCAGGCTGATAGGGTGCTTTGGAATGCATGGAATCAAGCTAGGAGATGCTTAGAAACGTCGCCTAGTTAATTTAGTCTTTTGAACAATTTATGATTTGGTTGTAACGTGATACTTGTGATGACATGGTTAGACAATTGCATGAAATCAATTAATCTCTATTGAAACAATAGTGTTATGGGAATTCTCATGAGCAATCTGAACGCTTAGAGCTCGCACCCCGATGTTTCCGCCATCGGTTGGGGTGTGACATAAACAACCTTAAATCTAAGGAACTGATGATGAAATTGGAACCAAACCTCTTGTATGAATGAAGAATTAGAATCATCTACCCCAACAATCACTTGGTAAGTTGTAGAAAATAATTTGGTGATTTTATATGAAGTGGGTTTATGATCAATCCACGAATTATTATGAATCAAGCACGTATATGTGTGAGTATTACCATACGGAACATAAATTATGCAAGATGTGGATGTAATTTGATGTTTTGGAGTGAAACCCACTTGTAGTAGTAGTAGTGGTAGTGGTGGTGGTGGTTGTGGTGGTAATGGCAGTGATAGTAGTAGTTAGTAATAGTAAGTTGGTTAGTACTTAGTAGCAACAGTAGTAGTAATAGTAGTTTTGATGTAATGGGTGAATTACCCATGCCCAATTCTTATGCAATTTTGATGTATGATGTTGTATGTGACGAATTCTTGTTAGATAAATTGATTATGCTATGGAATTGATTGATGTGTTTGTTGTGTTGATGAATGAAAGTATGAAGTAGAAAGTAAAGCATGAAATTCTTGTACATTATGCTTAGAAAATGGTATGCACACCAAGTGTTTGATGAAATGTCTAGGTGAGATTGATAGAGGAAATAGTATGCAAGCAATGGATGAAAACATATAAAATGTCGATGTGATGTATTTGGTGGTAATTGAACATGAGAAATCTATTTTAGATGGAATACATATAGGATCTTTGGTTGATTGTATGATTTGGTAAAGAGGTATGCATTAGAAGGTTGTACTCTATGTTTGATTGGTATGATGCACACTATGTGTTTAGTTGGGATCAAGAAGTGAAATTGGTGTTATTGTATAGCTTATGGATTTACTAGTAAGGATTGTTGGAATCATGTTAAATTAGCTAATCTTCAATGGTGTCTCCAATCATAGAATCATGTACTAGTATGTGTGGAGTTGATTGTATATGTATATGTATATGTATATTTTTGTAACTAGGTGATCATGTGGTTATATGTGTGTTACAACATGAGTATGAAATGTATGTGGTGTCATAACTATGGTCTACCATATCAATATGAATGTATGAGTATAAGTTGGAAGTTTTTATGATTAGACAGTTGACTTTCTGAAAGTGAGCAAAGTACGAATAGCATGGTTAGAGTTTCTAACATGATTGTGAGATTTGAAAGATCAAGTAGCTCGCGTTAGATCATTATGAGTTGTACATGATGATGTGTTGAATTGTGTTGGTTTGCAATGATGTGATTACGAAATTCATGCTTCGTGATTGTTACAATTCAACTAATGAAAGTCAATGTAAGGTATGAGTTGAAAATGAATGTTATTATAAATCTGCTTGAATGCAAATAATGTGGTAATTATGATGACTTGAAAAAATAGGAATCGTGTCAAGATGGACTAAAGCATGTAAGACTAATGGGTCAAGAGGAGGCAAGGAAGCAAGCACAAATACGGGCGCTAAATGTAACTGATTCCGACTCACTTCTTAGTATTTCGAAAGAGAGTTTTGTATGTATGAAGATAGGGAACCATGTAAAATGTGTAAATGATGGTAGTGTCACACCCCAACCGATGGCGGAATCATCGGGGCATGGCACTGAGCGAAACAGATTGTTCAAAGAAATTCCATAACAACTGTTATTACCGAATAGTTTAAATATCACGTCCCATACCGTGACCCATAAGATAAATTTAGCTATTACAGACATAGATATTCTTCAAACAAAGCATGTTCCGACAACTCAGATTTAAGTACATAAATATAAATTGTCTTGGTTTCTAGACTCTTTCCTAGCCTCGATTTCACAGCAGATAGAGCAAGTAAGCATCCTAAACACCTGTCACATACGTTAAAATAAAGTCAATACATATAATGTAAAGGTGAGCATACAAGTTTGATAATAGCATATAGAGTTCGAATAGTTTACGCATAACCAGCACGTACACAAAGGGAAATGATGCATGTTAATTATCGACATGGACCTATCGATACCAACGACTGCGGGTTGACTGTCCGAGACAGTTCGTAATACATGATTACCACCATAATCCATGCAAGTAATTGTCCTTAACAACCCCCGTGTGAACGGGCGCTGAGTCCAAACTATAGTACTACGTTGCTAAGGCAGGTAGACAGCATTCCACGTGTAAACATAACAACAAGCATACATTGAGTCACATAATACATGCAATCGGTTAGCGTTCAAATAGTTTGAATAGTGTGTTCGTTTGTGATTTTGATAAGTAACGTATGTAACACCCAAAAGTGCTAAAGTAAAAGGTTTCGAGTATACTCACAGTGATTGATTATGGATTGAAGGGAGCGCTGGGAGTAGGGTTAGCCTGAATAGTTCGATAGCATAACGATGAATAACGCGGAAAGGAAACAAGTGTACATGGATCGAATAGCCTGGTCGATCGAACAGCAGGTTCGATCGAACGGGCTGTTCGGCCGGCTTGAAAGTCCGTTTGAACAGTCCTGTTCGATCGGCCGGTAGGCTCGATCGGCTGGTCCATTCGAGTGGATTGTTTCTTCCTCTGATGTGTTTGTGTATGATGGTTTGAACTTTTGAAGTTTTCGTTGTAGTATTTGAGAACATTGAAGTGTTCTTACCTTTCAGGTCGATCGATCGAACGTGCTGTTCGATCGGCCGGCTTAACCGATCGGTTAGGAACTTCAGAAGTAGTTCTCAGCTGGATGTCACTCGATCGAACAGCCTGTTCGATCGGCTGGCATTCCATACTACGAACGAGTTGCAAAATCGATTAAGTGTTGAAGCATAGTATCTCATGATCTAAAGAGTAATGTTTACCAATCGAGTGGCGTATTCGATCGAACATCACTTTGTCAATAGCATACTTCATGAAATTTGAAAAGTGTGGAACCATGTGCTAGCCGATCGGCTGGCCCGGCCGATCGGCTGGTATGTTCGATCGGCTGGGCTGTTCGTTTGAACAGCCTAGCCGTTCGGCCAGCAATTCTGACCTGGTCGGCCAGCAATTCTGACCTGGTCAGATCTAAGCTATTCATGGTTGAGTGAGGCCAAAGCATGATGTTCTTCAAGAACACCATGATGACATCACCCAAGAACACTTAGATCTTGGTGATTTCACGGTTAGAAATCCAGTTTTGAAAGATAGAAAGGTGTAGAATCATGTGATGATAAAAAACGTACAAGAATTAGAGTGAAAACTTACCGGAGTTGAGAGAAATCTGAGAAAAGGTGAAGAACAAGGCTGGTTCGGTCAGGGCTTTCCAAAAGTAGAAAGAGTGACAATGACAGGGCTATTTATAGGCCTCCCAAAGAGGAAAGTGTCAACTGATCGGCCAGGATCTCCGATCGAATGGCCTGCTCGATCGGCCAGGAAAGTGACAGCCGATCGGCTGGCCTGTTCGATCAGGATGCTTCCTATTCGATCAGCAACCCTTTTCGAGTGTTTCGCGACGGTTTTTGATATTTCGATTTCGGTAGACGAGGATACGAATACGATAGAGTTCCTAGTCAAATTACTTTCAGTCCCAACTACTATATCTAACATACAATCATCTATAAGTCACGTTTCGATGTCGGTTTCGATTGTGTTTGATTGCTTTTCGAGTTTCGATTCGAATTTCGATTGATTCGATTTAATACCACACAAACATAAAGTAAACATGCACAAGTAACACATAAGGCACACACACATGTAAGTATTACCACACCAGTTTCGCATAGTTCGAGCCTCGAGTTCGATTGATTGATTCGATTAACTTGATTATTGATTGATTAACTTTATCGCATTGTTACTTCCTAATATTCACAGTCGTAAATCGGTCGCATTGATTAAGCATTCGATCATTTCATTTAGACAACACTTACTCCACATAATACAAATAAAGCACAAAATCGACTAATTACAGTCAAAGAAGTCAAAGTTGACTTTGACTTTGACTTTGACATTCAAAAACATGGGGTGTTACAGCCTCCCCTTGTTTAGGGAATTTCGTCCCGAAATTAGGCTCGAAGCTGCACATCACCGTGAGTCATTTTACCAATTTGATGCTTCAGATCTATCTAAACAACTGCGGGTACTTGGCCTTCATGTCGCTTTCGAGTTCCCAAGTGAACTCCGCGCCTCGTTTACCTTCCCATCGGACTTTCACGATAGGGATGCGTGAGCGCCTGAGTTGCATGGTTTAGCGATCCATGATTTCGACAGGCTTTTCCACGAAGTGTAAGGTTTCGTTGATCTGAAGATCGTCGAGCGGTACGATTAGATCATGATCAGCAAGGCATTTTCGGAGGTTAGACACGTGGAAAGTCGGGTGGACGTTACTGAGTTCCTCCGGTAGTTCGAGTCTGTAGGGGACTTTTCCGATCCTTTCCAGAATCTTAAAAGGTCCAACATATCGAGGCGCTAGTTTCCCGTTCTTGCCGAATCTGACTACACCCTTCCAAGGGGATACCTTTAGAAGTACGTAGTCGCCAACGTCAAATTCAAGGGGCTTGCGTCTTCTATCGGCATAACTTTTCTGTCTACTTCGAGCTTTTACCAAGTTGTCTCGAATCTGGTGGATTTTGTCAGTCGTTTCTTGTAGAATCTCGGGACCGGTTAGTTGCGAATGACCGATCTCGTGCCACACAATAGGCGATCGACATCTCCTTCCATACAAAGCCTCGAATGGTGCCATTTGAATGATGGCATGATAGCTGTTATTATACGAGAATTCGACTAGTGGCAGGTGTTTGTTCCAACTACCACCAAAATCTATGACACACGCTCGGAGCATGTCTTCAAGAGTACGGATCGTTCTTTCAGTATGTCCGTTGGTTTGTGGATGGAAAGCAGTACTCAGATTAAGCGACGTGCCAAGAGCCACCTGAAACGTATCCCACAACCGAGAAGTAAACCGAGCATCACGGTCAGAGATGATATCGCGAGGCGTACCATGATTACAAATAATCTCGTCGGTGTAGATTTGGGCTAGTCGTTCCACCTTGTAGTCTTCTCGTATCGGCAAAAAGTGGGCTGATTTGGTTAGACGATCAACTATAACCCAAATACTGTCGTGACCTGATGGCGTGGGCGGGAGTTTCGTTATGAAATCCATAGCTATACTCTCCCACTTCCATATAGGTATCAGCGGGTGTTCGAGCAAGCCAGAAGGTCTTTGATGTTCAGCCTTGACTCTTGCGCAAGTTAAGCAACTTCCAACGTAAAGAGCGATATCACGTTTCATACCCGGCCACCAGTACTTATAACGAAGATCCTGGTACATCTTGTCAGCACCGGGATGAATGGAGTATCAAGATTTGTGGGCTTCATTCATGATAATCTTTCGCAAATCGGTCCGTTTAGGGATCCAAATTCGGTCCAGATAGCAGAATATCCCATCAGCTTTGCTTACTAACTGAGCTCCATCGTGATAGATCCTCTCTCTCTCTCTTCAACGTACGCTCATTAAAGCAAGCATGTTGAGCTTCGCGAATAAGGGCTTCGAGGTTATGCTGGGCTTGAACGTTTCGGATACTGAGCACGTAACTCTTTCTGCTGAGCGCGTCGGCAACAACATTTGCCTTACCTGGGTGATAACGAATCTCACAGTCGTAATCGTTGAGGAGTTCTACCCATCGGCATTGACGCATATTAAGTTCCCTTTGATTGAAGATATGTTGTAAACTCCTGTGATCAGTGTAGATTGTACACTTAGTGCCATACAGGTAGTGTCGCCAAATCTTTAATGCAAAGACAACCGCGCCTAGCTCGAGGTCATGGGTTATATAGTTCTTCTCGTGGATCTTGAGCTGTCGAGATGCGTAAGCTATAACCTTGTCTCGCTGCATGAGGACACAACGAAGACTAAGGTTGGAAGCATCACAGTAGACAATGAAGTCGTTGCTTCCGTCGGGCAGCGTAAGAATCGGAGCGTTGCACAGCATGTGCTTGAGGGTTTGAAAGGCAGACTCTTGTGCAGTTCCCCACACAAAAGGCTTGTCCTTATGAGTAAGATCGGTAAGCGGCACAGCGATTTTGGAGAATCCTTCAATAAATCGTCGATAATAGCCCGCTAGTCCGAGAAAAGAACGAACTTCAGACGGGTTCTTAGGCGTAATCCAACTTTTGACGGCTTCAATCTTCGCGGGATCGACGTGTATTCCCTGACTATTCACGATGTGACCCAGAAACTGAACCTCCTCTAACCAGAATTCACACTTGGAGAACTTGGCGTAGAGTTGGTTCCCCTGAAGTAACTCGAGAACCAAGCGTAGATGTTGCACGTGTTCGGCTTTCGATTTGGAATAGATCAAGACATCGTCAATGAACACGATGACGAAACGGTCTAGGAAAGGCTTAGACACGCGATTTATTAGATCCATAAAGACCGCTGGTGCGTTAGTTAAACCAAAAGGCATAACAACGAATTCGTAGTGGCCATATCGGGTTCGAAAAGCGGTTTTGGGGATGTCTTCCTCTTGAATCCGCAACTGATGATAGCCTGAACGTAGATCGATCTTCGAGAAACACTTGGCACCTTGCAGCTGATCAAATAAGTCATCGATTCGAGGCAAAGGGTATCGATTCTTAATGGTTAGCTTATTCAATTCCCTATAATCGATGCACATCCGGAACGACCCATCCTTCTTTTTGACGAAAAGGACTGGCGCGCCCCAAGGAGAGGTGCTTGGGCGAATAAAGCCTTTTTCGAGCAATTCCTGGAGTTGGTTCGAGAGTTCCCGCATTTCGGATGGAGCGAGTCGATAAGGAGCTTTAGCAACGGGGTTAGCTCCAGGAATGAGGTCAATACGAAATTTGATATCATGACTTGGCGGTAGTCCGGGGAGATCGTCAGGGAACACCTGAGGAAACTCACGGACCACTGGAACATCTTTGACTTCAACTTTCTTTTTCTTTCCCTTCTCCGCTACTACAATGTTGGCCAAGAAGGCTCGGTATTCCTTGCGGAGATACTTGCTGGCTTGAATACACGACATAAGCTTGAGACCTTTCGACGCTGTTTCACCGTATACACATAGAAGATCACCATTTGCGAGCGAGAATCGAATCATCTTTTCGAAGCACACAACTTCAGCATGGTTTTAGCGAAGAAAGTCCATGCCTACTATGATGTCGAAACTTCCGAGTTGCATCGGAATAAGGTCGATTGGAAAGATGTGATTGTTGAGCTCTAGGGTACAATCACGAAGAACAGAGTTAACTGCGACAGTTCTTCCTATAGTGACTTCGACTTCGAAAGACGAGGATAGATAAGAGCGCTTACGACTAAGGAGCTTCTCGAATTCAAACGACACAAAGCAGTTATCGGCTCAAGTATCAAACAAACATGATGCATAAATACCATTCACAAGGAACGTACCATTAACCACGTTGTTATCTGCCTGAGCCTGACGGGCATTGATGTTGAAGGTTCGGGCATGGGTTGCTTGCTGCTGTTGCTGAGGCTGCTGTTGTTGCTGCTGGGGCTGCTGGGGTTCTTTCTTAACCACCCTGTTCGGGCATCTGTTTGCAAAGTGGTTAGGGTCACCACATGCAAAGCAGACTCGAGCATTGACTGCAGGTGCTTGAGCTGCTTGTTGGCCTTGAGGGGCGGGGAGTAGAGCTTGATTGACAGTAGCTTGAACTGGGGCTTGACGGGGACCAATTCGACAGTTCGTAGTGAAATGACCGTAAAGGTTGCAGTGAGCGCAAGAACGACAGGCTAGACCCACTGGATGATGATACGAGCATGTCGGGCAGAGCGTGTGAGGGCCTGTGTATGCGTGCTTCGCTGGCGATGCATTGATCATTGGCGCTGAGCGGTGGTGCTGTTGCTGCTGAGCTGGTACAGCTTGTAGAGGAGTAGCAGTTGTTGCGGCAGCACAGCTCTTGTTGCTGGAGCTGTTGTTGTTGTGCTTAATCTTTCTTCTTGATGACTTGGAGGATTGAGCAGATGAGTCGGTGGGTGCTGCGGTGGCTTGGTGCAGAGACTTGGTTTGCTTATCCCAAAACCCAGACTTCACTCGCTTGTCATTGATCTCAGCGGCGAGTAGGTAAGTCTCTTCAATCGTTGCTGGCTTGGAGGCGTGAACAAAGTCGGCTACACAGTCGGGTAGGGCTCGAATGTACTTCTTGATGGTTTGATCTGGGGTCTTGACCTGATCGGGACAGATGATGCTAAGCTGTTTAAAGCGAGCAGTCAGGGCAGCGTTGTCTCCATCCTTCTGCTTAATGTTCCAAAACTCGTCCTCCAGCTTTTGGCGTTCATGGGGAGGGCAGAATTCGTCCATCATAATGGCTTTCAGCTCTTTCCATGTCAGCTCGTAAGCTGCATCATTTCCGCGCTTGTTTCGTTCAGCCGTCCACCAGTCTAGAGCACGGGACTGGAAGACGCCAGTAGCATTGAGTGTGCGGAGATTCTCAGGACAGCCGCTTTGGCGCAGGGTGACTTCGATGGAATCAAACCATTGAAACATAGCGGTGGGGCCATCTTCTCCGGTAAATTACTTTGGTCCGCATGCCTTGAACTGTTTGAAGCTGAAAACAGTCTTGGCAGCATCCTTGGGAGCTTCAGTTCTCGACTCCTCAGATGATTTGCTGACGTTTTCGTAAACATCGCTCACAACTTTTGCTACTTGTTTGGCGATGATAGCAGCAAGACGTCGGTCTCTCTTTTCTTGGCGGGTAAGTGGGGTTCGGTGTCCGGATGACGACATGGTCTGCAACAGACATCGTCGTAGGGCTCAGACACATCAAAATCGAATCTCACCTCACACGTCTACTACTTACTAAAGCTCAGGAACATGTCGAAACACGTATCACATAAACACATAGGCACCTAACCACAGATGCATATAAGCACAGAAGCACATAAGAACGTAGGCACGTAAAGCACAGAGTCACATAAACACAGAACCACATAAGCACCTAGGTATTTATTCACAGATGCAGTCAGAATACAGAAACCTATTACTCAAAGCTCGCGTGTCGTTCGGATGTAGTGATCGCGTATAGTATATTGAATAGAATCTCATAATCGTATAGCTTATCGAGTACAGTGTGGCGTCTATCATAGCATAGTATCATCTAGAATTACGACAACTGGAGATTGAATTGAGACAAAGTGGCAATGTGTGTTGTTCGAAATGACAGCACAATCGAATGATATCCAAGGTATAAACACATAGACAGACAAAGCACATATAAACACATAAATCAACGAGTCAAAACACCAAAAATCGGAAATTGGATCGTCTGCGGCTACTAGACATCGACTACCCAAAGCGATTCGACTATTCACATTAGACTTGTCGTCACTTTCGACTTTAAGGGTCGTGTTTCTGCCTCAATTCTCGGGCATTCCACACGCGTCCTCTAGGTCATACTGGTGAGTTCAGGTCATTGGAGTCCGTCAAAGCTTTGGTGGGAGGGAGCATGTCCGGAATAAATCGCCGAGGTTAGGGTTTCACCCCTAGCTTAGCAATTTCTTCCTTGTTTTTTTTTAGAAAATCTAAGGAGAATTTTCATCAAAATGGGGATTTCACTCCTGATTTGGTATAATTCTCCTCGTATGTTATTGAAAATATCGGGACGAGCATGAGTAAATGGATAAAAATCATCATAAGTCAGGCAATTTAGTCGGGAGTTTGCGGTTTTCACACCTATTCCTGACCAAATTGCTTAACTTTTATCGAAAATTCGAGTGCAGTGATAGCGAAGAATTGCAGAATAAAGCACATAACTTGGTCTGATGGTTCCTAACTATAGTCTAGGTCTCTACGACAGCGACCCGGACTAGGTCGTGTCTTTCCTAATTCCCTATAGTTATGGCTCTGATACCAATCTGTCACACCCCAACCGATGGCGGAATCATCGGGGCATGGCACTGTGCGAAACAGATTGTTCAAAGAAATTCCATAACAACTATTATTACCGAATAGTTTAAATATCACGTCCCATACCGTGACCCATAAGATAAATTTAGCTATTACAGACATAGATATTCTTCAAACAAAGCATGTTCCGACAACTCAGATTTAAGTACATAAATATAAATTGTCTTGGTTTCTAGACTCTTTCCTAGCCTCGATTTCACAGCAGATAGAGCAAGTAAGCATCCTAAACACCTGTCACATACGTTAAAATAAAGTCAATACATATAATGTAAAGGTGAGCATACAAGTTTGATAATAGCATATAGAGTTCGAATAGTTTACGCATAACCAGCACGTACACAAAGGGAAATGATGCATGTTAATTATCGACATGGACCTATCGATACCAACGACTGCGGGTTGACTGTCCGAGACAGTTCGCAATACATGATTACCACCATAATCCATGCAAGTAATTGTCCTTAACAACCCCCGTGTGAACGGGTGCTGAGTCCAAACTATAGTACTACGTTGCTAAGGCAGGTAGACAGCATTCCACGTGTAAACATAACAACAAGCATACATTGAGTCACATAATACATGCAATCGGTTAGCGTTCAAATAGTTTGAATAGTGTGTTCATTTGTGATTTTGATAAGTAACGTATGTAACACCCAAAAGTGCTAAAGTAAAAAGGGTTCGAGTATACTCACAGTGATTGATTATGGATTGAAGGGAGCGCTGGGAGTAGGGTTAGCCTAAATAGTTCGATAGCATAACGATGAGTAACGCGGAAAGGCAACAAGTGTACATGGATCGAATAGCCTGGTCGATCGAACAGCAGGTTCAATCGAATGGGCTGTTCGACCGGCTTGAAAGTCCGTTTGAACAGTCCTGTTCGATCGGCCGGTAGGCTCGATCGGCTGGTCCATTCGAGTGGATTGTTTCTTCCTCTGATGTGTTTGTGTATGATGGTTTGAACTTTTGAAGTTTTCGTTGTAGTATTTGAGAACACTGAAGTGTTCTTACCTTTCAGGTCGATCGATCGAACGTGTTGTTCGATCGGCTACACGTTCGATCGGCCGGCTTAACCGATCGGTTAGGAACTTCAGAAGTAGTTCTCAGCTGGATGTCACTCGATCGAACAGCCTGTTCGATCGGCTGGCATTCCATACTACGAACGAGTTGCAAAATCGATTAAGTGTTGAAGCATAGTATCTCATGATCCGAAGAGTAATGTTTACCAATCGAGTGGCGTATTCGATCGAACATCACTTTGTCAATAGCATACTTCATGAAATTTGAAAAGTGTGGAACCATGTGCTAGCCGATCGGCTGGCCCGGGCGATCGGCTGGTATATTCGATCGGCTGGGCTGTTCATTCGAACAGCCTAGCCGTTCGGCCAGCAATTCTGACCTGGTCGGCCTTTCGTCTAACACTTGGCTATTTAATTATTTGTCATGACTTTTAAGGTATTCTGACATCGAGTCAAACCGTAGAACGTGGGTCCTTACTTGCCTCACTGGTTCGGACAGGAATCACCCAAGTCCGGCCGGTGAACTGTTCGAAACGGTAGTTTGATGTTTAACCCGAAATCGGTGAACCTTGTAGATAGTATCCGAATCTTGAACCTTTTAACCGTTAGGATGATTAGTTAGTTGGTTCGAGCTCCGTTCCTATCGGTTTTAAGGTTTTGAGTGTAAAATGTTGAAGAAAAGTTGGAAATCCTTCCATGAAATTGTTAAGATTCTTGCGAATCCTAGTCTGTTTATGTGGAGATCGGTCAGATCTAAGCTATTCATGGTTGAGTGAGGCCAAAACATGATCTTCTTCAAGAACACCATCATGACATCACCCAAGAACACTTAGATCTTGGTGATTTCACGGTTAGAAATCAAGTTTTGAAAGATAGAAAGGTATAGAATCATGTGATGATAAAAAAACGTACAAGAATTAGAGTGAAAACTTACCGGAGTTGAGAGAAATCTGAGAAAAGGTGAAGAACAAGGCTGGTTCGGTCAGAGCTTTCCAAAAGTAGAAAGAGTGACAATGACAGGGCTATTTATAGGCCTCCCAAAGAGGAAAGTGTCAACCGATCGGCCAGGATCTCCGATCGAATGGCCTGCTCGATCGGCCAGGAAAGTGCTAGCCGATCGGCTGGCCTGTTCGATCAGGATGCTTCCTGTTCAATCAGCAACCCTTTTCGAGTGTTTCGCGACGGTTTTCGATATTTCGATTTCGGTAGACGAGGATACGAATACGATAGAGTTCCTAGTCAAATTACTTTCAGTCCCAACTACTATATCTAACATACAATCATCTATAAGTCACGTTTCGATGTCGATTTCGATTGTGTTTGATTGCTTTTAGAGTTTCGATTGATTCGATTGAATACCACACAAACATAAAGTAAACATGCACAAGTAACACATAAGGCACACACACATGTAAGTATTACGACACCAGTTTCGCATAGTTCGAGCCTCGAGTTCGATTGATTGATTCGATTAACTTGATTATTGATTGATTAACTTTATCGCATTGTTACTTCCTATTATTCACAGTCGTAAATCGGTCGCATTGATTAAGCATTCGATCATTTCATTTAGACAACACTTACTCCACATAATACAAATAAAGCACAAAATCGACTAATTACAGTCAAAGAAGTCAAAGTTGACTTGGACTTTGACTTTGACATTCGAAAACACGGGGTGTTACAGGTAGTAATAAGGAAAGAATTGTCATAGCGGCTCAAATGTAGTTAGCTATGTCGGAAAGTTCATGGTAGAATCAAACGGGTCAAAATCTAGAAAGTAAGATAAAAGTATAAGTTTTGGTTACGGGGACATGGGGTTAAGTTTTAGAATGATTTCGGGCTTGGGAAATTTTATTTTACGATTTGGGACTTCCGAGACCCGCGGACAGGGGTCAATACGCGTAAAAGAATGAAAAATCGGGTGCCGGTGCTGAAAGCGAAGTCGTCGACACCCTGAAGTGGAGTCGCCGATGCCAGTAAGCCTGTTTTTGCGTTTTCTTCGATCCCGGGCCACGTAAACCCAATCCTGAGCCCCGTTAGACCCCCGATATGCACCTTAACCTTAAAAGATAGTCGTGTAAGGTACGAGTGAGTATGTGACTCATATTTAAGCTCCCGAAACGTACCCCAAACTTACCAAAGAGTGTTTATGAGGTACGGATAAGAATGGAGCGCGTATGCAAGTAAGTGAGGGAACGAAATAAGCATGTAAGCATGTATGTATGAATTTAGTTGTATGTTAGTAGATGGAACCCATATGTAAGCATAAATAGGAACAAGCTCGTAAGTAGGGTTGTATGTACAGATTTTGTGTGTATGAATGTTGGTGGCTAGGATTTTTATCTATGAATACATCAGCATGAAGATGTATGTAAGAGTTAGGATAGAAAGATATGTATGCACGTATTGAAACTATATATATACAAATGAATGGGACTTATGCATGTATACATGATTTTAATACATACGTGTATTAACGATGTTAACCGGGTTGCTTTGAGAATGAAATGAAAGTGTAGGTAAGATATTGTTGGCTCTTCGAAGGTTCGATGCTGATGAAACAATGGTTAACCGGACGGGGTTAACACACTGGTCTCGTCAAGAAGGGTTAATCCCTTCCTCTCGAGGATCGCTGGCTGGGTCGCCTGCCGGTTGATCTCCTGCACAAGGAAACAAACCGTGACTCGTAACAAGGAGGATGAGGTGGGGGGTGCTCCTTGTTACCACTCTCCAGCGTGAGAATCAGTAGTCTGCTTGGGAAGCAAAGCATGATAGTAGTAGTAGCGAGAGAGTTGTGAAGAGATACCTCAAACCTGGTTTGGGGTTGGTATATATAGCCGAGGAGTGAAGGAGGAGGTGGATGGATAGACTGACGGCATGCTGCACCTTTGCAGGTGTGTCAGGCCTGTCGGCTGTGGAGGTGACACCACGTCAGTCTGTCGCTTACGTAGACCTGACAGGCGGCTGCCATTGGTGCTACTTGCTCTGTGGTGTCAGTCCCACTTGCTGAGTGCATAGGATGCGGTGCGGGCCGCATTGCTGTTTGCGGTAACTGTAGATGTTCCCGCGTCTCACTCTTTGATCAAGAAATACGCGAGATGCGGTGCCAAGCCGCATCGTCACCTGTGGTGACTGTTGCTGTTATCCAGCTCCCTTGTATTGATAGAAGTGTTCACTGGATGCGGTGCTAGGCCGCATCGCTGTAAACACTTCCGTTTTCATACACCAGATGCGGTACCGTGTTGCATCACTATACCGTTCTCCTTTTCCAGGTAAGTCCTCCTCCATCCTTGGGCAGATTGGATTCAACCACCGTGTCTGCGTGTTCCCGCATGGACACAGGTAGGTTGTTAGCTAGTGGGGGTTTTGATAAGGGTAATGGTCACTCGCGGTCGTGCTGACGCGAGATCTGGGACCATACCCACAGAGCAAGTAGCACCAATGGCAGCCGCCTGTCAGGTCTACGTAAGCGACAGACTGACGTGGCATCACCTCCACAGCCGACAGGCTTGACACACCTGCAAAGGTGCAGCATGCCGTCAGTCTATCCATCTACCTCCTCCTTCACTCCTCGGCTATATATACCAACCCCAAACCAGGTTTGAGGTATCTCTTCACAACTCTCTCACTACTACTACTATCATACTTTGCTTCCCAAGCAGACTACTGATTCTCACGCCGGAGAGTGGTAACAAGGAGCACCCCCCCACCCCATCCTCCTTGTTACGAGTCACGGTTTGTTTCCTTGTGCAGGAGATCAACCGGCAGGCGACCCAGCCAGCGATCCTCGAGAGGAAGGGATTAACCCTTCTTGACGAGACCAGTGTGTTAACCCCGTCCGGTTAACCATTGTTTCATCAGATGCCTTGAATTTATAAGTATAAACGAATGAATTAACACACATTAGAAGAATGTGATACGTCGCTTAAATTTATATATATATTCTTTAAATTATGTATGACGTCGTTGATTACTAATGATATGGATGTATAAGGTGACTGAAGGTTACATGGATCACAGATCATCCTTATGGAATGCAAAATGGTGAAGATCGAGTCAGAGCATGGGTTGTACGGGAGTGAGGTCTTGTAGATTTGTAAATGTGTGTTGTATTAGAACTCCAAATTAAGAAAGGAAAGATGTAACTGTTATAAAGAGTTGTTTTAAGCGGTTTTCAAGCATGTTAGAAAGTCAATAAGGAAAGAAATTTTTGGGTTCGCATTTCCGTTGTGTATTTTTGGTTAAAACATGTTATGGTCTTACAAGGATTAGTGGGTTCTAGGGTAGGCCTCCCTAAGTGACCAATAAGCCTAAATCATGAAACCACACCGGATGGTCTGGTTTGCCTTTAATGTTTAATAGTTCGGTTTTGGTTTTTGATGATAGAAAACCCTTAGTAACAGTTTGGTTCGCGATTTCACTCAAACATAGTTAACAGCAGACCTTAAACAGCATGTAGAAGTAAGAATTAGGCTTAGGTGTGGGGCCATGCAGGAGCATGTGAAGAACAATCAAGGAATATCGAACATGTGGGTCCCAAAACCTTATGATGACCGGCGTGAACAAGTGTTCTTCTTTTTCGTTTTCTTTTCATTATTTCTAAAATTTGTTTTGTGCAAACATGACACATGCCCCTACACCGTCCATTCCTTTTATGCAACCAGCTTCTACATTGAGTTTATGCATATATATTAAAACAAAGAGTTAACTGCCATTTTCGTCCCTGTGGTTTGGTAACTTTGGCCATTTCAGTCCATTTTTCAAAAATGCGCCATTTTCGTCCTCCACGTTCTGAAAAGGTGCTATTTCAGTCCAAAAATCATAACCCAGTTAAGTCAGTTAGTAAATAAGGACTGATTGTGTAAATTTGTAACATAAAGGACCATTTAAGTAAATATTAAACACCACCACCACTAGCCCTGCCACCACTACCACTCCGCTGCCACCACCACCACCGCCACCACCACCGCCGCCACCACCACCACAGCCCTGCCACCACCACCACTCCGCTGCCACCACCGCCACCACAACTCTGCCACCACCACCACAGCCCTGCCACCACAGCCCTGCCACCACCGCCACCACAGCCCTGCCACCACCACCACTCCGCTGTCACCACCACCACTCCGCTGCCACCACCACTCTCACAGATGTCAACAGTGTCATCTCCCCCAAATCGGTCAACAGAAGGTCAAACAGGAAAGTCAATGGCTCAAATTAAAGACCAAAATCAGGTTATATTCCAATTAACCTGGTGCAAACATTGTACAAGTATAAACGAATGAACCGGAACAAGAAAAACGAACCGTTAACGGCTGGAACGACGTGTTGACTGATTCCGGCCACTGTGAAGATTCCGGCGAAGTTGCAGGTTCGGTTCCGGCTAAAATCGATGTGTTTGAGCATTGTGAGGGGTGTAAAATGTTTGTGGGGATCTAAGGAACTTCAGATGTCCGTTCAATTCGACCCAGATCGACAGAAACAGAGAGTGTGTGGTGGTGGTGATGGCAGTGGTGGTGGTGGCAGCGGAGTGGTAGCCGTTATGAATCTGAATTGTTTCCGGAACCTGCAACTTCATGTATCCGTCATCGAAACTTGCAACTTCACTTCTCCGTCATCTTACCATCATCTCCGTTCACCTCCATCTTCCGTTTTGAAACCTCCATCTTCACCATTTCAATTCTTTCAGTCATGGTAGCAGGTCGGGTTATGTATGGAATGGTGGTGGTGGCAGGGCTAGTGGTGGTGGTGTTACCAATTTACACAATCAGTCCTTTATGTTACAAATTTACACAATCAGTCCTTATTTACTAACTGACTTAACTGGGTTATGATTTTTGGACTGAAATGGCATCTTTCCAGAACGTGGGGGACGAAAATGGCGCATTTTTGAAAAATGGACTGAAATGACCAAAGTGACCAAACCACAGGGACGAAAATGGCAGTTAACTCTAAAACAAAAGAAAAGAAAAGAGAGATATATGTATATTCATTATACATATGCATATATAAGCTAATTACTAGTAGGTACAAAAATAAGTGAGAGAGAGAGAGAGAGAGAGAGAGAGAGAGAGAGAGAGAGAGCATGGAAAAGAGCAGGTCATTTCCATCTACTTATACAAATGGTTTGGGGTGTGGATCAACAAGATCATACGCATTCAACGGTCCAACTGAGAGCGAAAGAGAGATGAAGAGGAAGAAGAGGATTGCCGAGTATAACATGTTCACCACCGGCACTAAGATCAAATCCACTGTCAGAGAGAGCTTCAAGTGGATCAAGAACAAGTTTACAGATGCTCCTCCTCCTCGTTATGGTATTTGAATAGTTTTTTCACTTAATTGTTTTCGCAGCTAGCTTCATCATGTATCCATCAAACTGTGTCGTTTCGTTTGGTTTGGTTTGGTTTGGTAGATCATCGATCATATCTTATTTAACCCATATATATATACCTGCAGCTGTGATTATGTATATGAAATCCAACTATCTATATTTCTTCTAGAAAAGAAAAACTTGTTATATATATTAGATGTTTGGTCGGTAATCTTATCATTTATAATTGGATATCTGTTATTAGTTTATATGAAAACCACTACTGTAAAATTAATTAAATGGTTATTAATTAAAAAGGATTTATAACTCGAAAGAAAGCCTTGTTCATCTGTTATTTTATTCAAGGAAATTGAAAATAATATTATCTGCCACCCAAAAAAAAGAGACATCATCGATCATATCGTTCCTTTTATCCGTCGACCAATTAATTTCCGTTCAATTTTTCATAAACATCAAACACCTACATAAACATCAAAAAAAGGTTTGTACCATTTTTGCTTTCTCCTTTAGTGACGTGTTGGGTGTTCACAAGGGTGTTGATGGCAATTCGGTAGCTAAGGAGATTGTTCGGGGGATTGTTGGGGTTACCTGTTGTTGGTGTATTTGGAAGTGTATGAATGAGAAGATTTTTTCTAATGGGAGAGGGGATGGGGTAGATATCGTCGGAGAGGTAAAATCTCTTAGTTTTTTTTGGTTTAAAAACAGCTTAGTTTGGAGAAAATGGTGTAAGTTTCCTTTGTATATGTTGTAGCTGTGTGAGTGCGGTCCTACGTTTTTTTGTCAGGCCGGCCGGTTTAATAAAGTTTTCCTTAAAAAAAAAAAAGAAAATCTCTTTAATTATCTTTTTCATGCTGCCTTTTTCTTTCTTTTACCATATGACACAGCTTTGTTTAATATAATTATAAATTATTTTATTTTTAGTATTTGGTGTTGCTAAAGGTACATGTACATATTTTTGTTTTTGTTGAAAGAAAATACACTCTTCATCTCATGCATATTTAACAAATTATGTATTTTGTCTTTGACATCATGTGCACGAATATGTTTTTGTGTTAATTCATCCTTTCCACAAATCACATCTAAATTACCGTTAATTTTGTGATGAAATAACTATTTTACCCTTGGTTTTTATACTAAAAAAAACAGCATAAAACCCTTGGTCACACTCTCCCTACCTACCCACACACACTTCATCTTCTTCCTTAACATCTACTCAAATATCATGAAGTTGAACTCAAAGATGATTATGACCTTTGTTCACCAATGTTCTGGAACTAGGAACCATACAATCATACTTGATAAGCCCAATCATTTGACTTCTTTTTTTTTTATTTACCTCCACATTGAACCGCCCTTAGGTAATGCGTAGTGGGGCTTTATATGGCGCCCTTTTCTCTTATAACGCCCTCATAACGCCTGGCACACCATTACGGGCGGCGTTATGAGGCAAAAAAAGTGGGGGAGCGCGATCTATATAGCGCTGGTATGGGGGAAGTTTTGAAAATTTGGACCAATCAAATTTAAGCAGGGTTTTTTATAATTAATTAATAAAATTGAAAATTATTAAATAGGTAATGATGGGTAGGGGCTTTATGACTACGGGCTCTAATGATATAACGCCTCATAAAGCCCCCGTATGACGTAGCACGACACGTGTCGCATAACGCCCCACAAGGGGCTTTATGACTACACATGGCCTTAGGCGGTGGCGAATACATAACCTTTTTGAAGGGGGGCTATACGGATCAACTTAAAATATGTCAGACAAAAAATGATAATAAAATAACATGGTTCATTGAATATTAAAAATTATCAACAGGATCCTAACGACGATTATCCAGATGGCAAAAATTTGGACAAAATCAACTAACTCTATGTACACAAGATATCACCAATTACATAATAATTCAGTTAAACAATTTAGGCAAAATTTGAGCAAAATCAACTAATTCAAATAATGTACAGGGTGGATGAGGTCTTCAACATTTTTCATTACGGATCCTATGTTAAAATAAGGTTGGGCCACATTAACTGGTGACCTAATTGGGCTAAAATACAAATAAAAACTATAATTAAACCTTGTATGGTTGGCACAGGCCCACCATACCGTTGTTAACCTTTGTCCGCCACTGCTGGCTGCCTAGACTAGAAAGACCAGTCAGTCATATTTTTTCATCCAAAGATAATTATATGATCATAATGTTTTGCTCTCATTTCTTAGTTCAACAAATAAGAAATTGTTGTTTGCGGGGGGGTCCTACTTTGGTGACCTTCAGTGGCGTTTGGCATCTTTGCCGATGCGTTTGGGTGGTTTGGGCCTCCTCTCAGCTCGGGAGGTTGGAGTTTATGCTTTTGTGGCGTCTAGAGCTCAGTCGTATGTATTGCAAGACCATATCCTTCGGAACAGTGGAGTTGTTAAGCTTGATGTAGACTACCAACAGGCCCTTGAGTACTTAAGTGTCTCTCTTCCAGACTTTGATATTGGCAGTTTCTCTAATATGGACACCGCCCCCCCCCCCCCCCAAAGCCACAAAAAACTTTGGCGAATGCTCTATTTGACAAAATCGCTCAGAGTCTAGGAGAAACATTTGATCTGTCTCAACGCCAGAAGGCGGTGATTGAGTGCTTGAAAGGCCCCCATGCGCAAGACTTTTTAACTGTTATCCCGATCGAGGGGCTAGGGCAATGCATGTCGGCTGTTGAGTATAGGGCTATCCTCAAATACCGGCTGATGATCCCTATGTATCCAGAAGATGAAACATGCCCAATCTGCCGTAAAGCCTGTATGGATAAATACGGGGAGCATGCTGTTCATTGTAAGGAGCTCCCTGGTTTCAAATATCGGCATGACTGGGTGAGAGATGTTTTGGGGGACATCTTGAGGAGGGCGGGGATTTCTGCGAAGAAGGAGGCCCCTGTGAATTTCCTTACAGACCCCATGGAAGGGAGATCTACACTGAGACCAGCGGATCTGCTCGTCTTTGGCTGGGCAGGAGGGAAACATGCTTGTGTGGATCTCACAGGAGTCTCCCCCTTAGCTGGTTTAAGGGAAAGCGGGTTTGTAGCAGGACAAGCTATAAGGAAAGCAGAATCAAAAAAGGTGGATAAACACGCTAAAGCATGTGCTGATAACCAACATGTATTTGTCCCCTTCGCCTTCGACACCTTTGGCTCCCTAGCTCCAGAAGCTATCCGTTTGTTGACTAGGGTCCACAAGGTTGTCCATAACAGTTGCTCATCAACAGGGGGGCAGGGGTTTGTCTTTAATAGGCTAGGGTTTGCTATTCAGAAAGGGATAGCGGCGCAGCTTGTTGCTCGCTTACCTGCGCTATTGATGTAAAGTAATCAAATTTGAATGAGTTAGAAAAAAAAAAAAAAAAAAAAAAAAAAAAAAAAAAAAAAAAAAAAAAAAAGTGAAGATTCAGACTGAAAGTTGTATAGAAGGTAACAACTATGTGGCCAACTTTCTGATCAAGATCAGCAAATCCTGCAAACCCATGGTTGGTTGGTTGCATCTGTATACATATATCAACAAATGTCAATTTACTTTATTCACCTTTCTTTATAAGTAATAATATATGAATATGTCTTCCTCCCTTTTTTATTTTATTCCATGAGTGAGTTGCGTAGGATTGATCCCTTAGAAGTAGTATGTGAATATTTGTTCTTTTTCCTCTTCCTCTATCCCATAGGTAAGGGTTGCCGGGGCGGTGCGTGATAGAATTCTATCACTAGTGAACCACCCCCTCCCCTAATATATACCATTATAGTTTTGTGGAGGTATCTCTAGTCTAGGAAAATAAATGAATAATTAGTTTAATTACATTGCAAATTAATTCAATTATATTTATTTTATAAATCAATGAAGCCACCATTACACCAAGTTTATTTACTTCCAATTCATGAATACAAAGTACCTAGAAATTAAGTAAAATGACAACAAATTTAACCCTTAGAATGAACAAAATTACTGTAAATAGGAATGCATACATGATGACTTAAATTAACCAACAGTCAGTTCAGTGCATTGTCTTGAAGGGTTTATAGACTTGGAGATCTTTAATCACTCCAGCCACTGATCCCGCAGCCGCACAAACCGAAATTACAAGGCACGCTACACTCAACGTTTCTAGACAAATCCATTTCCTACTCCACTTGGGTACCTTCTTTTGAGCAATATACATTTCTATCGGGAAATAAACAGTTAGCGGCCAGAACCCGATCGCTCCAAGGATCCCAACCACATCTTCAAAGAACGGCATCAGCATAGCAACCAGGGTGGTCATACACACGAACATGCTTCTCCATACCAATCTAAACATATTCACTTTGTAACCCACAACCGGAACATGTAGTTCCTCTGTGATGAATTTGCTTTCCGGGAAATACTCTGAAGCGGTACCCTCAACAAATGCGAATATGGGCTGTGCAAACACTTGGTATGCACCAACAAGGTGGACTATGATGGCAACATTTGCTATGTCAACCAGCCAAAAGGGGTCGTAGAACCCAAACCCGGTTAGAAGGTTTCCTGGAGCATGGTCTCCGAAAGCAGCATAACCGAAACAGCCACAAAGCATATAGAAAACAGACGTCGTTATCACGCTTATCAAAGTCGCCTTCTTCATCGTTCCCTGCTCCGTCTCCGGTGGCGGCGGGGCTTTGATCGTGTCTTCGATTTCAATGAGGACATTAGAGTAAGCGTAGGCAAATGCAATGGCCCCAAATGCTTGGAAACTCCTCCATATTTTTTGTGTTTGAGTCACTTCTCCAACACTTATACCAGTTAAGCTCCCCTTGATTTTACCATTTTCTGTTCAACATAAATATTGTGTTTCACAGTTTTGTAACTCTAACTAAAGTGTTCTTATATATTTTTGTTACATAAATAGATTGAATCATCGAAAATGAGTATCACCGATGGACATATACCTACTCCTGAAACTCGAGTCAGTTATATATATTTTTTTTATAAAAGATTTGCCAAAGTCCGGGTTCTGTTGGTTTCAGTAGGAACTCAATGCCTACAGTTTTATCCACTTCACCAACAGACCCGTCCGTCAGTGATACTCATTGGTACGTAACTAAATTACTTGCGTTGGAAGAAAAATACCCGCAAATTTAGCGATCCCGAGACCAAGACCAATGGCGGAGTAAGTGAAGGACATGACGGCGGCCACTATCGACAGCCATGAAATCTCGTGGAAATCCGGGATTTGAGAGAGGAAGATCTGCACAGCCCCAAACAGTACCATAAATGGAGTCCCCGATACTCCACAGCGACTATCATGTCCTTTCTCATGAAAACAACTTGATCTTTTTATAGCCCTTCAATTCATTTTACAGTATAAACTTTCTTAATTTATATTAACAACATATCAACGGTTATTTTATATATATAGCTAGCTAGCTACTCACATCATGCTAATGGAGGCAGCAATGGTGTACCCAATTGTAGTTCCAGCAAGATTAAAATACTGAATGAACCCACAAATCTTAAATTTAAACCCACCTGAAAAATTAAGATTAAAACTTCGAAATAGCATACCAAGATTGGATGTATGTACCAATTGTTTAATTATGTAGCATACCAAGATTGGATTTGACGGCTTCCGTGTAGGTATAGTTTCGTTTACCAGTCACAGGGTCACGATAACATGAGGCGAGCAGGCAAGAACAGTAGTAAGTTACAAAGGAAAAAAGAAAAAGAACAGTGGGTCCGGCGATCCAACCCAGCTGAGCCGTGGCCCATGCCAATGCCAGGACGCCAGAGCCTATGACCGCGGTGATAATATGCGCGCTAGCAGTCCAAAGAGTCCCTGTTCTTTTTAGACGGCCATCGTCGTCGAAGAACTTGGACTGAGAAGACAAGTCCCCGGAAATTTCAAAGCCTTGTTGGTAGTTTGGTGCATTATCTTCATCCATTTTCATAACGGATTAAATTTGATTGATGAATGTGTTTGAGTTCAATCTGTTTAGTGAAATGGCAGTGAAGGAATATATATATATACATATGGTGAGGTAGGCGTGAAAGACCAAGATAAGATACATGCAAAATGGAGCATAATAAATTTGCCAAAATACTAGATTTTGAAATTTAGTGATAAGTTTTTATTTACGGTATTTCACAAGTTTTAGTTTCATATAGTAAAAAACATATGATTATTTTTATTTTTATTTTGTTTTTGTGATTATTTTATTATTATTTTGAATTAAGTTACTAATTAGTTTCTCTAATACATACACATTACTTGTTAGTAGCATATGCCATATAGAGAAAATCGTCCAAGTTTAAATCCGAACAAATGAGCAGTTTAAAGTTATTGGCGTAAAGAATTAACATTTGTCGTTAAAAAATCTTAACTTATCCTTTGTTTCTTTAACTAATAACTATTTAATTAAACCCAAGTTAAATATTTTATCTTTTACTTTATTTTATATATACATACATACACATACTCCATAAGTCATCATCTTATTCTCTTATTTCATTTTCACCTCATAGATTTTTCTATTTAAATAAAAAAAAAAGAATCATTTTATTACTTACCATAAGACTATAAAATTCAAATAGTTATGTGAATAAAGAAAAGGTATTGATGAATACATGTTAAAAGTTGGAATATGAGGGAAGAGGAATCTCATTGGCAAGTCAGTCAAATGACAAACGCCCAACAACTTCATTTATTTGCTCAGACATAAATATAAATAAGAGTTAATTGCCCGGATGGTCCCTGTGGTTTCACGTTTTTTCACGTTTAGTCCTCACCTTTTGAAAATAGCAGGTATGCTCCCTATGGTTTGTTATTTTGTTACCCGGATAGTCCCCCGAGTAGATGTCAGTTAGTTTGGAAATAACAGGTATGCTCCCTATGGTTTGTCATTTTGTTACTCGGATAGTCCCCTGAGTAAATGTCAGGGGACTATCTGAGTAACAAAATGACAAACCATAGGGAGCATACCTGCTATTTTCGAAAGGTGAGGACTAAACGTGAAAAAAACGCGAAACCACAGGGACCATCCGGGCAATTAACTCTATAAATAAATAAATAATTCCAAGGCAAATTTGTATGAATAACACGTATATATTCCTTATCAAGTGTGAAATGAAAAAAATGAAAGTTTGAATACATACATACATATGTGTTTGAATTTTACAAGAGGAAATTAATTAATTAATTAATATAAACATGAGTGACTGATCATTCCAAATCTAGAATACCGAAATTGGATAGTAGAATCTTGACTTGATCCACAAAGTCTGATCCTGTTGCATACTCTGTTAACATTCCCACAGCAAACCCGAACATTGCCCATCTACTCCATCCAACAAATCACATAATCATCAATATTATTATCATTATTGCATTCATTAAAGTCAACAACAGAGGCATGTAAAGGCAGCAGTGAGAGGATTAAGGAGACAACTCTATGTATGTTACTTGTCCCAGAAAGAACATAACAAAAAAAAGTATCATATCATGGCGTGTTCATGCTATACAAGAATAATTACTTGAAGTTTCTTTGTATAAGAAACCACTGCAGAGGCTGATGTAGTACATATATTTAATACAAAATCATATTATAATTTATAGCTTAAAAGTTAAAACAAATGGTTTGATGTATAAGTTAACATAGGGCATCAGTTAATTTAATATTCATTATAGTAACTAAATGTATATGTTTGTTTATGTGGATGATATCGTTCTGAACCTCACATAGATGAGGCGCTTCATTCTCTAGGGTGGAATTTGCCCAAAAAGATCTTCATCCGCTCTACTTCGTTTTGGGCATCGAGCCTCATCCATCCAATATTGCAATGTCTCAACAATGTCAATTATATTCTTGATATGTGTTGCGCCAAGTCGCCAACCTCTCAGATGCCAAGCAACCCTCATCTTCGAACTATATGTCTGCTAGTCTCGCTCAATTTGACACTCTATTCTCTTATTCAACAAAGTGTCGGTGCAATGGTACTCTTCTGAATCTAACTATCACTCATTTGGACCTTACGTTTGCAGTAAACAAGGTCTCTGATTCACGCATCAGCCTTGTGAGTTGTGACGAGTGCTTGGGTTAGCAGAATGCTTTCTTCGATCTCAGAAAGACAGAAACATATCATCACATGACCTTTTCATCTGACAGGTATATATCGTATCCATTGATGCTTTCGTATGTGTGTTCTCGTTCGAAGTGGGCAACATTCCACTAGTCTACAGGTGGTTATGCCATTTCCCTTGGCATGAATCTCGCCACGTGCACTTCTTGCAAAACAATGCAGTTGGTCTCTACTCCGAGAGTTAGGAGATACTAACTAATATCAAAGACATGGATCTGGTTGCTGAACTCCAATAGCAACCAAAAACATAGAAGAAAGAGGTGGTAATCAAGCTTAACTGGGCTCGACTACCGCAAGCACAACCAAAGTCGTATGTTGGGTAAGAACTGAATAAAGGCTGGGTTCGGCAGCTTTGCATCAGGGGTTTTGGGAAGCACTATTTAAGGCGAAAAGGAGATGGAAAAGAGTGTTGTTGGCTGCAGAGTGAAGGCACAACAAGAAAAAAATGATTCAAGAAATTCAAATTCTTTTGTCATTCAGATGTTTGAGATATCAAAATGGAGATTAAGGAATGGAAAATGTTCAATTCTATGGTTTTCATAGTTTGGCTAAATTATTCCTCATGGGACTATGGTTTGTTTAACTTCATTGTATGTCAAAGTATTCGACACTCAAGAAGTTGAGTGTTCATTAAATTGTGACATATGAGCTCTTATTATTCTTGTGTTATTGTAAATGATTGAGAAGCCCAACTATCATTTATAACACCACATTGACCCCATCAAGTAGCCCATTAGTCAAAGCCCAACAAGTAAATGATTGGAATGTTCAGACACGGGTTATAAACACAAGGATAGGATAGGATAGGAGAGAATAGGATTATGAATGATTTGTTCTGGTTTCCCATCTCGTTTTCTCTATATTTCCCATCTTCTTCTTAATGTCAACTATCTTAGGTTTATCTTGTCGATTAGTGAATATTATATCACTTCACGTATGACGTATCTCGGTAGTATCTAGAGTTGGACTTGTTTTGGCGTACATAGAAGTTTAATTCTTTAGTGAGTTTTTTTTTTTTAATCTTATATTTTAGTGTTTAAAAAAATTACATG
This sequence comes from Helianthus annuus, assembly GCF_002127325.2. NCBI lineage: Eukaryota > Viridiplantae > Streptophyta > Magnoliopsida > Asterales > Asteraceae > Helianthus > Helianthus annuus. The sequence continues at coordinate 309,778 of NC_035443.2, forward strand.
TTAGCATATTTCTATAATAAACATGAAGGTTTGGGGTAGCGGCTCCTCCACTTTTGTGAGCTAAACAAACACCTTGCTTTGTAAAACGACCAAAAGAATATGAACAACCCCACTGTTAGTGTAAGCTATGAGAACAGCAACCAGCTAGCTGTTGATTTATTATTCGGATATAAACCACATTTAGGAATCTGTATGTAACTGGCCAATTCGTTTATGCCAGCCCATTCAATCAAACAAATTGAATGTAGTCAGTAGTATTGATATGTTACTTTTAGGTGTGAACTTAAGTATTTATTAATTTGTTACTCTTCTTCTAATCTAGAGCAAACTAAAAAAATTAAATAAAAGCATACATGTAAGTAAAATTCAGATAATAAAAAGGAGGGAGGAGAAAAAGAAAACAAATTACCTGCCATTAGAAATTTCATTTTTGGCAATAAAGCCAAAGAAAGGGCCTTGATTAGCCTCTTCCAGCTTCTTCTGCTTGAAATACTCCTGAAGCTCTTTCGCCCTCTGCCTCTGATACTCCATCGTCACGGTACTTTCCGTCGCTGCCTTCGCCGCCGGCGGAGGTGGTGGTGGTGGTGGTGGAGTTGGTGACGGAGACGGGGAGGGGGACGGTGGAACGGAGGAAGGCCTTACAGGTGGAGTGGCAATGGAAGGTCTTCGTAAGGGTCCATCAGCTTGAGCGGCGCTGCGTATGGTAAGTATGGTAGGCTTGGTTGCAGAGAATCGAACGGTTGATGATGCTGATGATGATGGGGTGGGGATTGGGATGTACTGGATTGAAGCCAGTGACATTTTTGCAAGATAATTTTATGGTAGTCGTGAAATGGGAAGAAGGAAGGTGTATGTAGTTGGATCACAGGCGGGCGTTTGCGGTTCTAAAATTGACAAGTCTCTCTTGATAAAACTCTTATCCAAAAAAAAGTCAATAATATTCCTTTTATCCCAACAATTCGATGTTTTTTAATTAATTTATGATTGATTTTCCTCTCGTTCTTCAAATTTGAAAAAAAAAATTACATACGCAGTTACGTTTTATTTTATTCTTTTCAAACACTTTCGTTGCAAACAGAATTATGTTCAAAATAAAGCATTTTTTAGCATTGGCTACATCAAATATCACATTATTTATTTTTATCGATTTCGTCGCTTTTTCCTATTTCGTGTTTTTGCACTACCGGTACCAAACTGATATTGTACATCGGTCAGTTTATGCTTTTACTCATTCTCAGCATCGATGTTGTACCTCCGTAATCGGAATGAAGTTTGGTTTGTGTTTTTACTCATTTTCGGTGTGTGCTCATAAGAACTAGAAATTCAACTTCGATTACTGGAAGAAACGATTACATAAGTAGCCAAATTCGAGATAGGCTTGATCTCCGATTACAATGTTTAGAACCCTAATTTTTATAACATAAACATCGACAATGGAAATTAACCTAAAACATCCTACTTAACTAAGAAAATAAGGGAGCAGTTATGGCTAGTGGTGCACAAAAAACCCGAACCCGGACCCGGACCCGAAAAAAAAACCCGGAACCGGGTATTATAAAACCCGGATTTTTTATACCCGAACCCGACCCTACCCGTAAGGTAGGGACCGGGTATGCATATTTGATCTAAAACCCGAACCCGGAACCGGGTTTTTTTATACCCGGTTTATACCCGAAACCCGGTTTTATAAATACCCAGAACCGGTTTTTAAAAAAACCCGATTTTGATGTAATCTTGTTTAATTATGTATGCATTAAGACTTCTAGTTCTTATAATTTAACAAAATTATGTATGCACTTTGATGTAATCTTGTTTAATTATTAGGTTTCTAATGATATTTGCCACCGCTACTTAATTATTTAGTATATTTCATTACAAGTGAAAACAAATATGCCAATATATGTTGGCCCTTCTATTTTCTTTGTTTGTTTAATATCATTATTAGTTTTTGTATTTAATAAATTGTGCCTCTGTTTATAAAGTTCAAGAATAACCACATGAAGAACTATAAATTGTGCCTCTGTTTATAAATTGTGCCTCTGTTTATCAATAGATTTGATGTCTATGTGTGAGAGTTATGTTTGATACATTTTATAAGCATAGTTCCGGTCGGGTTTTTTTAATACCCGGTGCGGGTTTTTTCCCAACCCGATGCATACCCGAACCCTACCCGATGAATACCCGAACCGGACCCGAACCCGGAAATAGGGTATTATAATACCCGGGTTTTATAAAACCCGACCCGAACCCTACCCGAACCCGGGTATATAGGGTATACATTTTTGGTAGAGAACCCGGACCCGGACCCGACCCGGTTTTTAAAAAAACCCGATTTTGTAAAACCCGATCCTACCCGAACCCGATCCTACCCGAAACGCGGTTTTTAAAAAAACCCGATTTGTGCACCACTAGTTATGGCCACTACCCCTGACTTTGTGGCCCACAATATTATAGCTAACTGGGCTTGGGTCAAATAATGGGTTCCTAATCTGAAGTGGAACTGGGCCTGGATTTGTATCACTTGCATTGCAGATAACTAAGGTAGTGGGAGAGATATACATGTGTCTGTGCATGCATGCGCGCACAGGATTGTGCAACTTTTGTAATGATTGAAATAAAACATATCATAACGTAGGTAAAATCAGTTTACATGTAACATAAACATAAGCGATCCACACAAGTCTATGAGAATAGCATACCATAAGAAAAAGAAAAGAAAAAACCACTACGTCTACTTCTTTCATCCAACCCAACCTTACCTTCATCCACGGTCCAATTTCTTCAGCCAACCCTTCCAACTTTTCCGGTTTCCCATATCACCACCACCAATGCGATCGCAACATTCTAGATAGATAGTCTTGACAGCTGAATGAATATTGACAAATTTTCAATGAGTAGATTCATTATCTGCATGCATGTCCATTGAAGAGTCAATGGAATCTCGATTCTGATGAGATATATGATAGTTTTGAAGGCTTCGACGAACTGGGCTTGATAAAGCATTTGAGAAAATGTAGTTCCTTGGTTGTTGATCAGCGATAGGAACACTAGACGGGCCAGAATTTGTAAACGGGTTTGCGCTTGTGGCTTGATTATGCTGCTGGTGAAAATTTCTTGGAGTCATTGATGGCTCTTCCACATAAGATTCCAACTCGGCCTGCAAACAAATGTACATGATAACTGATTCTGCTTAGCCAGAAAAGCTAGTTGATCAATGTCATCAAGCACGATATATATGAACAAGTACAGCTAATAACTAGTAGAAAAAGCATTCAAATGCGAACCTGGATATATGCAAGTATGTCATCAGAGGTCACTCTCATTCCTTCCCCTTGTTGTTTGGAAATCCATTGGTAGAGCTTTTCCTGCACAAGACATTAGTCTAACTTAAATGATATATAATTATACAATTATTGAAAATGGTAGAAATTTCAAAATTACTAAGTCAATAATTATAGTTAAGTTACAAATCAAAAAGATCAAAACAGATTTTACTAAACATCAATATTATCTTCAACCCAAAAGATAAATTGCTTAGACTGACTTGGTATATAATTTCGTACGAGACTTTCAAGCAGTTAGATATCCAAATTCCAAAATAACCTCCTTTAATAAGACAGCTAAGAAAACTTGTGAACCAAATAAATGTCACAAGTATTCTGTAATGATTGTTGACTTGGTTTTAAAAAACGCGAGGCGCCCCAAAATCCCAAGCTGAGGCAACGCACATCTTTATATATATATTTCTATACGTCTCATCAGAGGCGGACTTATAGTATTATTAGGGATAGCACGGGCTACCCCTCAACCTCGTCTCCGTAGTGTAAAAATACCCCTTAACTCCATTTCCGTAGTGTAAAAATACTCCTCAACTCCGTTTCCATTATATAAAGGATACCCCTATCCTTAAAAAAATTAGGATACCCCTAACTTTTTGGGCTAGTTCCGCCACTGCGTCTCATAGGTTATTACGATCACCTACCCAAAATTTAGCTATAAATAACCTTTGTATATAATTTAATAAATAAATATTAAGTAGCATATTGCACAGCCTAGAAACTATATGTACAGCATCCTGATGCACAAAATCTTCCCCGTACGAAAAACGTGCCTCATGCCGCTTTTCCATGCGCTTTCTCTGCCTCAGGTGCACTTTTTGTACAGCCTGCGCCTTACGTAGTCAGAAGCGAGAGAGCCTGCGTCTGAGGTCACCTCATGCTCGCTTTTTAAAAACACGATAGTGGATACACACATAGGTATGTTTGAATTGATGAATTAACAAAAAAATTAAAAAAAAAATGGATTTTAATAGAACAAATAAAATAAGGAACACATTTTGGCACAAAGGAATTGCTAAACTAAGCAGTGATAACTTTACAAGTTACAGCTTAATAAACATATACTAAAATCTTTATAAATACATAAAGGAATATAGATCAAATCAGTGAAAATAAGCAAATGTATTTAACATAAACCATATAGCAAAGTAAATCCATCTGTGAGACTGTGACTGAGTTGTAAGTCTGCAACTCACAGCTGTAAATGAGCATAAATCTCATCATTTGTCACTCGACTTTCAAGCCACAGCCAAACAGCAAAGTAAATTAGAGTAAATAAGAATAATAAAAAATGAAATATATCATTCAGCCAAAATTTCAACGAAATCTTTCGCACAGATAATTGAACATATTCGAATTCAACATATTGCGCTCAATATTGCATAACTATCAAAAAATTGAAGCCACTTGGTTCAACAACCGAAAGCTAAGCCACCAATTCCTACAACATTGTTCAGTCTGTCAGTAGAACGGAGAAAAGGAAAGGCAAGGTTAAGGGCGATCAAACACTAAAGCGGACTATAAGAAAGAGCAACAGAAGCAGGATCCATCAGCGACGCAAAGTCCGACAAAGGCCAACCTGAACAGTTGATCAACAATTGGTTGCACCGCCGGTGAGATATCTGAAGCCTAAGGTACATGAGAGGGAGAAAATGGGACGGATTTCTGAAAATAGGGATAGAGGAAAGCTTTGTCCTCGTAACGAGTAGTTTTTGCTACGAACCAGGCATGTTTGTTCGTTTATTCTACTTGGCCTACATAGTTATGAGTCTTCTATCAAAAAAAGTGTTCATTATTAATCAATCCTCGCTCACAAAGAGTGACAAAACTAAGAACCATCCTGATGACTTTGTCACCTTCCTACATTTAGTCAACATTATCCAAAGAATGGCTTTTTAAATATATATTAAACCTTAACTCAATTCATTGTTACATGGAGACCATCTAAATAATTTATTATCAACATTACTACTACATACACAACACATCAAGGAAGGTCACTTAACAACAACATTACCATTACCAATGTTTAAACAATTCTAAGTAAGACGACCACAGTAAACATGAAAACAAGTAACAATAATTAATAGATAAATTTCAACAGGTTAAAAGCAAAATTCATGAGAGAAATAAAAAAGCTAGGGTTAGGGTTAGGGTTTAATAATAATAATAATAGGAGATGACTACCAAACCATGGCGTTCACCGGAGAGAAAAGAAAGCTTCTGGTGGCTCATGGCCTGAGAATAGAGTTGAGAGAGAGAGTTAGCGGCGCTGCAAAAGGTGGAGTGCATCGTCCGATCCACTTCGTCTAGGCTTGTAGCCAATGATTTCCTCTTCTTCGCCATAATAATATTATAACTGTTGTTCAAGACCTAAAATAATTGTAAAAACCCTAATAATTTATGTCTTCAATGAATCGGAGGTTTCGTATGGATTTCATGTAACTTATGAATAAGTTATACGAATCGGCGATGAAAGATAGATGACAAAACCTATCTATCTATCTATACGTATCCTCTTTGTGTGTTCCACGCGTTCTTCTTCGTGAAGAAGAAGAAGAAAGGCCCAATATTTTTAAACATCAATCAAACAAAAGGCAGGGGATAACTTGATAATACGTAATGAGACGGCTTTCCCTAGTCTCAATTAGGTTGAAGTATGCGACAAGTAACGAAACGCGTAAGAGATTTGTTTTATATATAACTTGAGTGTGTAATTGGGATATATATGTGTGGGGCTTTATATATATGTATGTACATATATGTGTGTGAGTGGGGAAGAATGACAACGCCATGAAAATGGTCGCGGGGTGGAGGAATTTTCAGCACATGGCGCCTCTCGTAATGATGTTCAAGGGCGCCATGGAGCTTTATATTGAGAGATAACGCTATGTAGCGCTCCACTACAGGTGGACTTATAAAAGGTTTTGGGATCTTGGGGTGGCATTAGACTTTGGTACCAATAAGTACTGAGTTTGATTCTCACAAAGGAGTTTCCCTATACTTATTGGGTTTCCTCCTAAATTGGTGTATATGCATTATGGCTAGTGTAGTGGAGATCGATATAATCAAGTGGTTCTACTGATTGCACAATAATACTTCAGTAATCCAAATTTGCAGTTCAAAGAAAAAGTTTTCATAAGCCTGCCCTTTAGTGTATTTCTATTGGATAACTATTATTAATCAATTACATTTTGCTAATTTTGTATTATGAAAATTGTTCAAATTCGAATAACTAACTCGAATATAACCCTTGATTTCACTCAAAATTTAATCAGAATGGGTCATACGTCTTCGCCTGTTTAAGAACTAGTTTAGACCCCGTGTTTACATAAATTTAATTTTATATATTAAGCAATACAGTTATATCTTTAAACTACATCGTATATTGCACAACTTAAAAAATTATAATGTAATTGATTAACACATACGGTCGTCAAGATATGTATTTAAATGATAAATTCGATGTACTATTTACTTATTAAAATTTTAATTTGTTTTTTTATTTATTAGGAAAATTGGCATTTAATAAACCAACCTTTAACCAGTTGATAAATAATAATTCAACCTACAGAATTGGTATATAATAATCCTACCTATCAACATGTTGGTACTCAATGAACTTCTGTTAATTTTTTTAACTGAAGTTAGTTTTTAAGTTTTATTTATTACACAAACAGTCCCTGTAGTTATAAGTTACTAGTTTTAAGTTTTATTTATTACACAAACAGTCCCTGTAGTTATAAAAAAATCATAAAAATCCTAAAAAATCAAAAAAATTCTAAAAAATCATAAAAATTCTAAAAAAATCAAAAAAATCTTAAAAATATAAAAAAAATTATAAAAAATCAAAAAAAATCTAAAAAATCATACAAATTCTAAAAAATTCTAAAAAATCATAACACTCTAAAAAATCTAAAAAACATAAAAATTCTAAAAAATAAAAAAAATCATAAAAATTCTAAAAGACTTGTGAACCCTAATCCCCTAAACAACACAGCTTCATCTTCTTCTACCACAGCCCCATCTTCTTCTCCTCTCTGCTCCTCCCCTCTCCTCCACACGCCGCCCTCCTCCACATCCGAACCACCATAGCCCCGCCACCCTCCTCCACATCTGAACCACCACATCGCCGCCGCCCGCCTCCACAATCGAAACTCCAGATCGCCACCGCCCTCCTCTTCTCCTCCTCAGCCGAACCAGCACAGAGACACCATATTTCTCCTCCACAGACGCCATCATCTCCTCCGCTCCTCCACAACTCGTCGGCGGTGATAATGGTGCGGTTCTGGTTAGCTACGATTCAGGTCCGGTTTGTTGCAAATTTGATTTGGGTTTACTTGGTTTCGGGTCTAGTCAGGCTTGGTTCGAATCCAGGTCCTAGTCGGGTCAGTTTGGTCACGTAGTCGTATCGGTTCCGGGTCAGTTGGAACATTATTCGTTTAAAACTTCAGTTTATTTCAAAAATCTGAATCTGGTTTGGGTTTGTTTGTTTAAGTTTCATTTTAGTTTTGTATAAATCGTATATAAATCGTATAGATATTTTGCTTGATTGATTGTTGCGTTTTGAATATTATATCGACAACTTGTGTTGTCGGGGTCGTCCAAAAACAGAGGAAACTCTGCCCGTTTTTTTATTTTTTAGAATTTTTATGTTTTTTAGATTTTTTTTGATTTTTTAGAGTTTTATGATTTTTTAGAATTTTTTAGAATTTTTATGATTTTTTAGATTTTTTTTTATTTTTTATGGTTTTTATGATTTTTTTTTTTGATTTTTTATAATTTTTTTTTTATTTTTTAAGATTTTTTTTTTGATATTTTTAAAATTTTTATGATTTTTTAGAATTTTTTTGATTTTTTAGGATTTTTATGATTTTTTTACAACTACAGGGACTGTTTGTGTAATAAATAAAACTTAAAACTAGTAACTTATAACTACAGGGACTGTTTGTGTAATAAATAAAACTTAAAAACTAACTTCAGTTAAAAAAAATTAACAGAAGTTCATTGAGTACCAACATGTTGATAGGTAGGATTATTATATACCAATTCTGTAGGTTGGATTATTATTTACCAACTGGTTAAAGGTTGGTTTATTAAATACCAATTTTCCTATTTATTATTAGGTTAGATGTATGTGTATTACACGTGGTAGAACCAATGAAATATTAGATAGTTATTAGTAAGCGGAAAAGATATAATAAATAAATAAATAAATAAGAGAGATCCATGAAGTTTGTGAATTAATATAATTTTCTTATTTATGTATCCTGTTTAATATTAAATAATAATAATAATCGTATTTAAAAATAACTTAACTAAATCTAATTTAAATGCAAATAAAAGTTTATATATTTGCCTAGTTCTACAAAGAAAAAAAAAAGAAAACTTATTCGGTTATTCAATTATTCTTGGAACCATATAAGAAATTTAATTAAAATATGAAATTGTACTTTGTTCTTCGTTTATGTAATAGAAACCAACACATTTTCCAAGGTTACATTCAAAGTTTGATAAAAAAAAAAGTTATTATTATTATCTAACTTATATTTAGTTAAACTATTGTTTAATAAGATTTTTTTTTAAATAAGATAAGGAGATTATTAATTCAAAATTTGATTAAAAAAATAGTTATTATCCTTATCTAAATTATATTTAGTTAAGTTTAATTGATAAAAAATAATTATTATCCTCATCTAAATTATATTTAGTTATGTTTATTTATTTAGTTCAGTTTATTGTTTAGAAAAAATAAATTGAAAAATAAGATAAGAACGCACCAGAGATTGACACATTGACACGTGTCAAAAAAAATATTTTTATTTATTAGTATAGAAAGAAACTAATTTCGGGTGTAAATAGATTAAATTAGTTATACGTTTTGGGTTTTCATTAAATTATAGAAAAAAAGTATAATTCAAGAAATAAGGACAAAAATATATAATATACAACGAAAGTAATCTAATGAGAGTGATAGGGTTACATGCTTGCTTAGAACATATTTCATCAAAACATATAACAAAAATTTAGGTGGTGTTTGTTTTTTAGAAAAAGTACTTCACAACCTCTTTTGTCTTCTCCACACAGACCACGCGCAGACGTAGAGGTCTGCAGCTTGTTTGTTTTTTGGAAGAGGTTTCATTAAAAAACCTCTTCCCCACCACTTCCTCGTGCAGGCAAGGCCCAACATCTTCATTCCTCTTCTCCAATCATTCCTCTTTCAAAACACTGAACCCTAGCACCCATCTCCTCCTCCAGCGCACCTCACCTCCTCCGCCACCCCTTCCACCTCCGCCACCCCCTCCACCTTCGTCGCCCTCCTTCTCTAGCCGACACCCACCTCTGTCGCCCTCCTTCTCCAGCCGACACCCACCTATGTTGCCCCTCCACTCTAGCCGACACCCACCTCCGCCGCCCCTCCACTCCAGCTGACACCTCCTCCAACATCTTCTCCACCACTCAAAGGTTGTATGCTTTGAAGAAAGGTATGTATTGTGTCCTATAATTCCACTCCTTTTTTGCAGTTCCTTACATTGAGGCAGATGAGGGTAGCCTAGGGTTTTGAGGGAAGTATGATCATGAAATAATTTTTTTCAGAATTTAGTTGGGGTGTTTATTTGGGCCAAAATGTAAGACCCAGCTTATAAAACCAGATTTATATACATAAAAACCTTGCATTAGATGTCAAAATATTGACTTAACAAAAACTTTCATCATTTTAATCCATCTAAGCACCACAAACTTGTACAATCTTTACAAAATCATAACCAAGACATTAACTACAATTGTTTACATGGTTTTTAAAACAAAAGGTTATGTGCGGAAGCGTTTGCTAGAGTGTTCGGTTCGAGTTAACTAGCTTGATCTTCATCCTTCACTTGGTACCTGAAAGCTATCATGTTTAACAAGCATTAGTAGTGTTAACCATGGAAGTCACGACATTGGATTAGATTCGAAAACTTATTCAAAACGAGGAATAAAGTTCATCAAACAGGGCTTCACCGTAATTTACGGTGTCACCGTAAATTACGGTGGCTCCTGAACATTTGGGGGTCTACCGTAACACAGTAGAGATCCACCGTAACAGAGTTGCAGGTCACCGTAAATTACGGTACCACCGTAATTTACGGTAGACTCTGCACATAACTCCCTTGTTAAATATGCAGGATTCTTGCTGATTCTTTATGTTACAAGACAGCATAGTTTCACATAAATCAATAGACGGCTGGGCTAGTTTTTCATGTTTGTATTTCGGTCATCACATTCCTCAATTACAACTTAATTGGGCATGTAACGGGAGTTAACATTCACTCTAAATTGCAAGATTTCTATTTAATCTTTCATACTACAATCATGCATTCTAACCAAAACGTAGCATCTATAATAAGAACAAGGTTTAAGAGTTTATCTATGGTATTCACTACACGGCCTATGCTTCAAATGATATTCGCACAATACATTAAGTCATGCTTCGTGTTTATTTCCAGAACTTGTTTGACCCGTTTAGGTGCTGAAATTAGACACCTTACGGATGCTCAATTTTCATGCTTATGACTTGTTTTAAGGCAATAGCCGATTTCATGATATAATGGAAATTCTTGGTACTCATGCTTTCCTTTCTTTCAAGCAACGCATAAAGCTAATAATAATTATAATGTGATGAAACAATAAAATTTCATACCTTTTAGAGCGCGTCTTTTCCTCGTGAACTCCCTCCGGCTTGTCCGCTAGATGAACCGGACTCCTTGCCTAGAAAATTCAGTTTTCATAACATGTTTAGAACTCCTTTTTATGACCATAATCACATAATCATGGACCATTATCAAATCTGCGTTTTTATTCAAAATTCACATTTAATTTCCCACTTAGGCATTTCTACAAACACCTAGCGGGTCGAATTTTCCCACCTTCATAAACAAGTTCATGACTTTATGATTTGCCATCAAATATCACTATAATAGAAATTTTTGCATACATTTAGCATCAATATCACTGGAATTACTTCTTATAATGGACTTTATACTAGGATTACACTCGAAATCCCAATATTCATCATCAACATACAAAACCCATAACTTAACATCTATGGATTCATGGAATTTTCCTGAATTAGGGCATGATTTCACATATAGTTGTCTAGGTTTTAATCCTAGACACTATATCATCTTTAATCTAACTAATTACTATCATGCATCAACAAAATTTCAGATTTGCTAGATTCATGAGAATTTCAAGTAGTGAATTCTCACAAAATTTTACATACCTCTTAACCCTCTCGCGATGAGGAACACGATTCTAAGCTCGGATTTTGTTTTGGTTAGGATTTGAGCCTTCAATTTGCAAGAAATGGTGATGTTAGGGTTTTGGAACAATGGGGGTCGCCCCTTGCCTTGCTTCTGTCGACCAGACACACTAATTTGGTGTGTTTGGTTTAATTTTGTTACAATTAACAATTTAACTTTTGATTCTTGGCAAGATTAGTCCCTTAATTGCCATTTCTTTTTAAATACAAGAGTTTTAACTAAGTGTAAGTTATTTTCAAGACTTGTAAACTTTAACTAGGTTAAAGTTTCTACATGTTTATTTCTTGTTTATGAAATCCTTATATTCTTATATAAAGATTTATATTTTCGGGGTGTTACAAGTCCACCCCCCTTAAAAAGGGTTTCGTCCCCGAAACCGAATTATGTACCAAATAATGTCGGGTGTAGACGTCGCATTTCCTCTTCGGATTCCCATGTAGTGTCTGACCCTTTTCTGTGCTCCCACTTGACCTTGACTTGGGTTATCACTTTGTTCCTCAAACTTTTCTCCTTACGATCTAAAATCGCAATTGGTTTTACTGCATAGTTGAGGCTGTTATCCACTTCGATATCGTCGTAGTGGATATGAGCAGTTTCGTCGGCCAAACATTTTCGAAGATGTGATACGTGGAAAGTGCTATGAATTCCACTCAACTCTTCGGGTAATTCAAGTCGATAAGCTACCTTACCAACCCGTTCAATGATCCTAAATGGCCCAATGAATCTCGGGCTTAATTTTCCCCTTTTTCGGAATCTAATAATACCCTTCCATGGGGAAACCTTTAGCATGACCATATCGCCAACCTGAAACTCGATTGGCCTATTTCTTTTGTCTGCGTATGCTTTTTGTCGGTCTTGAGCCGCTTTCAAATGTGTCCGAACTATATCAATTTTCGCATTTGTAGCTCGGATTACATCAGTTGGTGCTAGCCCTCGCGGGCCCACCTCTCCCCAACATACCGGAGTCCGACACTTTCTGCCATATAATAGCTCATACGGGGCCATTTTAATGCTCGCGTGATAGCTATTATTATATGCGAATTCGACCAAGGGTAAATGGACATCCCAGCTACCCCCAAAGTCGATAATGCAAGCCCGTAGCATATCCCCCAATGTTTGTATTGTTCTTTCGCTCTGCCCATCCGTTTGTGGATGATAAGCAGTGCTAAGGAACAATTTAGTTCCCATCTGTTCTTGGAATTCACGCCAGAATTTCGAGGTGAACCGAGTATCTCTGTCTGATACAATGGATATCGGTACCCCATGCCTTGCTATGATTTCATTGGTGTATACCTCCGACATTTTCTCAGATGTATAAGTTTCACGAATCGGAATAAAGTGGGCGCTTTTAGTTAACCTATCCACGATCACCCAAATAGCATCAAAACCACGACTTGTTTTAGGTAGTTTAGTCAATAGGTCCATCGTGATTTGCTCCCATTTCCAAACCGGAATTTCTAACGGTTGGAGTTTACCATACGGCTTTTGGTGTTCCGCCTTGACTTGCAGGCATGTCAAGCATTTTTCCACATATTTCACAGTGTCTCGCTTCATTCCGGGCCACCAATAGTTTTGCTTCAAGTCATGATACATTTTGGTCGCCCCCGGGTGAATGGAATAACGGGATTTATGAGCTTCATCTAGCAGAAGCTTCTTAACACCACATGTGTTAGGAACCCAGATTCTATTAAAACGAGTTCTTAGGCCGTGACTGCCTACTTCAAGATCTTTAACTTGACCAATTATTCTTTCCTTTTTCCAGTTTTCCGTCTTTACAGCTTCATCTTGTGCTTCTCGAATTCGTTCTAGTAAACTTGAAGTCACAACTAGTTGCATTGATCGTACCCGTATCGGGGCATAATCTGTTTTGCGACTCAGCGCATCGGCAACTACATTGGCCTTACCGGGGTGGTAATGTATTTCGCAGTCATAGTCCTTGACGGTTTCTAACCACCGCCTTTGCCGCATGTTTAATTCCTTCTGATCGAAGAAATATTTCAAGCTTTTATGGTCGGTAAAGATTGTAAACTTTACTCCGTACAAGTAATGTCTCCATATCTTTAAGGCAAACACCACCGCCGCCAATTCTAAGTCGTGAACCGGATATTTATTTTCATGAATCTTCAATTGCCTCGAGGCGTAGGCGATAACCTTACCTCGTTGCATTAACACACATTCGAGCCCCAATTGAGAAGCGTCCGAGTAAACCACCATGTCTTCAGTCCCTTCCGGTAAGGTCAGTACCGGAGCGTGGGTCAACTTTTCCTTGAGTGTTTGGAAAGCTTCCTATTGTTTAATGCCCCACACAAACTTTTCCTCCTTACGAGTTAGTTTGGTCAAGGGTAAGGCGATTATGGAGAAATCCTGTATGAATCTCCGATAATATCCCGCAAGCCCTAGAAAGCTTCGGATTTCCGAGGGATTTCTTGGAGGGTTCCATTTCGTCACAGCTTCTATCTTTGACGGATCTACTAGTACTCCATCAGCACTAATAAGATGCCCAAGAAACTGTACTTCTCGTAACCAGAAAGCACACTTCGCGAATTTTGCATACAGCTTCTCTCGTCTAAGTGTGTCTAATATTTCCCGCAAATGACACACGTGCTCGGCTTCACTCTTTGAATATACCAGAATGTCGTCGATAAATACAATTACCGACTTATCTAGCATGGGTTTGCAAACCCGGTTCATGAGGTCCATGAAAGCCGCGGACGCATTGGTCAATCCGAAAGGCATTACAAGGAATTCATAATGCCCGTACCTCGTACGGAAAGCCGTTTTGGGTACGTCCTCCTCCTTGACTTTCAATTGGTGATAACCGGATCGGAGATCAATTTTGGAAAACCAACTTGCTCCTTGCAGTTGGTCGAATAAATCGTCAATTCTTGGAAGTGGGTATCGATTCTTCACCGTGAGTTTGTTTAACTCCCGGTAATCGATACACATGCGCATACTGCCATCTTTCTTTTTCACGAATAAGACTGGTGCGCCCCACGGTGACACACTCGGTCGGATAAATCCCTTGTCAAGAAATTCCTGGATTTGAGACATCAATTCTTGTAACTCCGACGGTGCAAGTCGGTATGGCGCCTTGGCCACGGGTTTCGCGCCCGGAATCAACTCGATTCCGAACTCTACCTCCCGTTCTGGCGGTATCCCCGGTAGTTCTTCCGGAAACACGTCTTCATAATCTCGCACGACTGGTACATCCCCAATTTTGAGGAGTTCCTTTTCCGTTTCGCTCGCATATACCATAAAGGCCTTGCATCCATGTTTCATGAGTTTGCGAGCTTCTAGCATTGAGCATATCACCGGGTTACCTCCCTTTTCTCCATATATTGTAACTTGCTTTCCGCTAGGGGAAGTTAGTTTTATTTCCTTTCGGAAACAAACCACTTTTGCGTGGTAACGGGATAGCCAATCCATTCCCACTACCACTTGGAATTCTCCCATCGACATCGGGATCAAGTCTATTGCATATTCCTCGTCATCAATATTCATCGTGCAGTTTTGACATACATCACAAACAATAAAGCTTTTATTATTACCTATCTCTACCTCTAAAGGCATAGGTAATTTTGTTAGAACAAAGGAGGGGTGTCGAATAAATCCATATGAAACAAAGGATTTATTCGCACCGGTATCAAATAACACACGTGCGGGAATTGAATTTATAGTGAATATACCTGAGACCACGTCAGGTTCGACCTTTGCTTCAGCAGCGGTTAATTGAAAGGATCTTGCTTTGGCTTTTGCGGCTTCACCTTTTGAGTCTTGCCCTTCTTTCTTTCCCGCCAATTCTGGGCACTCCGATCTTTTATGACCCGTTCGGTAACAGTTGTAACAAACGGTCACTTTTTCCGGGCATGATATAGCCATATGTCCCGTTTTTCGACATATAGGACAAGGCTTATCTTTGAAGCGACATTCACCCTTATGATTCTTGCCGCAGATTTTGCAACTTGGTGTACCGCCCTTTGCATCTGATTTCTTTGACGTTTTATTCGTTCTTGCTTTCTTGGTAGGGCTTGGATTTATATCCTGTGCCCTTCGTTCACCCCGCTCTATACTCTTCTTCAACTCAATCTCCCTTTCCCGAGCAGCATTGACAATCTCGGTAAGGGTCTCATACTTTGAAGGGGTTATGAACTCCCTGTATTCGGCGCTCAGCATATTATGGTAGTAATAGACTTTTTGTTCTTCGTTCGTGATCAGATCGTCACAGAACTTCATTTTGTCCATAAACACCCCCGTGATCTTGTCTATGGATTCACCCTTATGTCTGAGTTGCATGAACTCTTCTTTGATCTTGTTTATAACCGCTTTGGGGCTATGGTGTTGATGTGCGTGAAGTGTGTTATATTTTTAGATATATATTTAAGCCCTTTTTACACTTTTAGCCAAGTTTTAAATTTATAAAACACGATATTTACTAACACTAAACACACATATGGGCAAGTGCACCCATCGTGGACGTAGTATAGTGTTGGTAAGATACCGAGGTCGTCCAAGGACACAAGAGCTTTTAATACCGGTTTATCCTCAACGTCTAATCAAATCAAAAAGTTAGAAAAATGTTTTAAACTAAGAAAAATAAAAACTAACTAAATGCTGAAAAAGAAAATAAAATAAAAACAGATAGACAAGATGAATCACTTGGATCCGACACGTGTATTAGTATAACCTTTGATTATTTTCGCACTTTTGCACTTGTTTAAGAGATTATCTTAGTTATTGTAGTAGGCCCCTCTTTTGAAGGCGACGTTACCCTCAACCCAGTAGTTTGAGTCAGCAAGGATACAATCCTAAAGGGTCGGATTATTGAAAGATAATGAATTAAGTTATTAATGCAAATTATGGTAGGCCCCGCTTTTGGCGGTGACGTTACCCTCGGCTAAGTAGTCTGAGTCAGCAGGGATACAGTCCTAAATAGCCGGGTTATAGTATTAATAGTAGTTAGCTTATGAGGGGGTCAAAGAGTTTGGATCCCCGCCATCCAATACCTATGGGCATTGAAGGAGATCCTACTAAATTTGACCCAGGTCCCAAGCAGGACCTCTAAACGCTGAACAAGGGCAAGACCTTTACCAAACCGTTCCCTTAACCCCCGACCAGGTAGCCAACATACCTCCATATAGACCGTGGAGATATGAATGGTGAAAATCTTTTATTTTATATAGACAGTAAAATAATGCCAAGACACCACGGACAAACGATAAGGAAAGATCACCTTCAACATAAGTAACTAGTTATTAAAGTCATTAATACAAAACCAAATAAAAAGTGCAAAAGATTAAAAATAAAAAGTATTATACTAAACACTTGTCTTCACCAAGTGATGTAAGAGACTTAGGCAAACATGGCCTTGATTGTCAAGAACTCTTACGATCAATCTTGGATCCCGAGACGACTCACACACTCTATGATGGACAATGGATGATGGTGGTGGATGATGGTGTTATGGTGGTGGTGGGTGGTGGATGAAGTGTGAGAGAGGTGGTGTGCCAAGGGATGAGAGAGAATGAAGCCAAGCTCCTCTATTTATAGGCTGAACAGAACGCTGGACACGGCCCCGTGTCCGCTGGACACGGCCCCGTGCCCGTCTGACATTCTCTCTCTTCATTAATTGTAATTGCGAATTACAATTAATGCGCCTGCTGTACTTTCAACACGCCCCCGTGTCCGCTGGGCACGGCCCCGTGGTGAGCAATGGAAGCTTCTACTGGTTTGTCTTTTCTGCTGCTTCCTGGGCACGCCCCCGTGTTCACTGGACACGGGGCGTGTTCAGGCTCTGTTCTCTTCTCTTTGTCTTGGGAGGTGCCGTTGAGGGTCCGGGCAGTTTACTTTTGTCCCTTTTCTTGTATTTATGGTAGAATTAGTGGTCTTTTTGCTTCTTTTGTGATTTTGAGCTCATTTCATCCTGAAAATACAAAAGGAAGACAAAAACACTCTTTTTCCAACATTAGTACTTAAAAAGGGTTAGTTTTATGCCTTAAATGATGTGTTTTATATGTTGCATTTTACACACATCAAATACCCCCACACTTGAACTTTTGCTTGTCCTCAAGCAAAACTCTTTTAATGTGGCTTACACTCCCAAATGGAATAGGTAGAAGAGAAGTTTTTTAACTTGTCCTAGAGTGTCGGGAATCCAAGGTTTGTATAGGTTCTATTTTTACCTTATTTACAATCTTATTCGTCATGGTTTATTTTGAACTTTTCATAAGATAAACTACTTAATTTGGCATAGCATGCCTTATTAAAATTCCATTTATATACAAGTTCACATACCTCACGGGAGATCACTCAATCACTCGGCCGAGGGTGTATATTTAAGTGAATCGCTCGAGAGCGGCACGGATTTACATTTTCCATATGCTTGCCAAGCGATCAATCCTCCTCCTTTTTAACTTTTTACCTTTGTAAATATCAAGAGGTCTTTTGGGGTGAAGGCTTGGGTTTAAAGGTGGGTGGTTGGTTAGTGGTTAGTAAAAAGGGCGAAAATTGTAACAAGTGTCGGTATTTCGTGAAATACCTTATTTTTGGTGACATTTATTTTTGAAGTATTTCTCCAAACAAGCTTTTTGTAGCTTATGTTTGTTTTTGACTTCATATATATATATTATTTTTTTTTTTTTTTTTTTTTGATCACGTAAAGGTATGTTTATGAAAAACCGAGTTTGTCACTAAAATAAAGGTGAAAAAATGAAAAAGGTTTTTGGTGGGTAGAAAATTGTTTTGGGGGTAATGAAATGAAAGGTTTAGGCTCAAAGGGGTTTTCTAGGGGGATTTTGGGTAGGTAAAAAAAATTGAAAAATAATGGTTTTGAAAGAAAAATAGTTAGTCCTAATGCCTCCATCATTTACTTACTTGGGTTTAAGTTGGTAAGGACCGGGAATGTATCGTCGTGGCAAGTTCTAGATTTGTAAAGACCGAGCGGCTATTCACACAAGAAACGAAAAATGAGCATTTAATCTAAGTATGTGTATTTTTATGCTCAATCAAGGCTCAAAACTCACTTTTTGTGGGAATGGGTTTTTAATGTGACCAAGCATATATAATCGAATTTTAGCTAGACTTGTTATACCGTTTCATAATTTTCTTATGTTAGTTCTTTTTATCACGACGCTATCGGTTGTAAGTTTGTAAAAATATAACCCTTTTATAACTTGTTATTCCCAACTTAAACTAAGACAAGTAAATAAAAATTGAAAAAGTTTTTGAAAAATTTGGGGTGTTTAGCGGTTCCAATAGAGTTTTGTGTAAGGCTTGTTTTAGGATTTTGCAAAATTCCAAGGTTTTAGCATCCCCCCCACACTTAAATTACACATTGTCCTCAATGTGTCCAAAAATAGAGTTTTTGGTTGATTAGAATATGTAAAAGTGTGTTTAAAAACAAAGATTTGTGTTACTGGCACTCTGGACACGGCCCCGTGTTGACCGGGCACGGCCCCGTGGTCAAGTGCCAGTAACAAAAATTATAGAATTGAAACAGAAGCCTGGACACGGGGGCGTGTTCGCTGAACACGGCCCGTGTCCAGTTACCTGAACTGGGTGATTTCCTGCAGGGGGCTCAGCACGGGGCCGTGTTGGTTGGGCACGGCCCGTGTGGAGCCTTCTGTTATGGAGATTTTTGTCGGTTTGTTCTGTTCTTCTGCATGGTTCCATTTTTTCTCGTTCCCTTTTTCATCCATTACCACCATGAGTCCATAAATCATAAAAACCATCATAACATTGCTAATAGAGAGATAATACATAAAGATAAAAGTTACATAGATAGTAAGCTTATGGAGTTCTAGCCCTATGTTTTATTTTAATTTTAGCAAAATTTCCAAGAATCTACTGATCCTGGTTAGACAAGGCTTTGTAGAGTTCCAACTTTCGGATGCGTTTCTCCTCATATGTCGGCAAGCCACTCCTCTACCTCCCTTGGAAGGAGGAAGGAAGGCTCGTTCGCATTTGTTTGAGGAGTTTCAACTTCCGCCGGGACTTCTTGTGGGATTTCCATAGGAGGTTCCGCGGGGATGTCTCCCCACCCGGTAGGGTTGTTAATACCGAGTGCTAAGTTCCAGTCTTGTTGTGGAAGGACTGGTTCCATAGGAGGTGCCACCAAAATGTTTAACCTTTGGTGCAAAAGGTTAATCTCTTGGAAGCTGCTTTCCAATCCCATTGTAAGATCGTTGATACGGTCAATGAGGACCTCCTCTACGGACGTCATTTCGTCGAGAGCCTCTCTTAGTGCTATCACGTAGTGCACAAGTGTGGCTTCAACGGAGGGTCTCCTTCCCCTTCGGCTGTTTGAGGAATGCACGGATGATGTTTCGCTGTTTTCACTCGCCATTCTATGAAAAATAAACCAAAAATAGTTTATAAGACGAAACAGTTTCTGGACACGGCCCCGTGCTCACTGAGCACGGCCCCGTGTTCATCTTTCTGCAGAATTTTGGAGCAAGGAACCTTGGGTTTTCGAGTTATTTTCTGAGTTTGTGCAAGCTTTTTGACAGTAAATAACTCTAAACAATGTTACATAACATGTTTTTACCAAGATTCCATGATCAAAACTCCTTGTTTCCTACCATAAAGATTGAAAATTCAAACTTTTCATGGTGGCTTTTGAAGAAAGATGAAGAAGAAGGAAATGTCTAGAAGAGGAAAGGACAAGATGAGTTGTTGGAAACTTCTTTCAGACTTACCTAGGATTGTTTGAGAGAAGATTCCTTCAAATCTCTGTCCCCAAGTTGGTCCAAATGTGCAGGATTTTTGGCTGCATTTATAGAAAATGACAGCCTGCTGGACACGGCCCCGTGTTCGCTGAACACGGCCCCGTGTGCAGAGAAAATTCTGACACAGTTTGTCCGTATTCTGACGTCATGATCAGAAGGGAATCTTTTGATGGACACGGGGGCGTGTTGGCCGAGCACGGCCCCGTGTCGGAAAGCTGATTTATGAAGTTTTGTCTTTATTAAGGAGCTAATTCTTATCGGGTGGCTCCTGACTTGTTGGAACAACCCCATAGTGCCTAAGATACCTTAATTGTCCTATACTAAGGCGAGAACGCAAGAGGTTGTCGGTGAGGGTAATTCCTATTTTCATTCTAGGTGGACAAGTCCAATCCTTTCCCGGGCTCTCGTTAAAGAAGGTGTATGCCGAATCGCTCAGGTCTATGTATGCACCGAACGAGGTCGATGGGGAGTCCTTCACGGCACAATCGGCACAGGGACGACTATCGTCCACGTCTTGTCTAGGAAGAAAGGTATTTTCGGGAGCAACGAGGTTGTCAGAATGCGTTTCCAACATTTCCTCATGGTCATCGTCTTGGGATGGATCTAAGAAATCCTTCCTAAGTTCTTTTGACCAATTTAGAAGTAGTTCTTCTAGTTGAAATAGCTCGTCAAGGAGCATATCTCCTAGAATATCCGGTTGGGCGCATTCGAGGGAGAAATAGTGTTTATTTTTACTTTCGCCCCTCTTAAGGCTACAAGGAATTGGTGGGTCTATATAGTGTGGCCTATAAGTGAGGAAGAAACATTTTAATTCCTCGTGTTCGCCTCCACATATTTGACACCACAAACCATAAGAGTGCCGAAAGTAAAAAGAATCACTATTACTCATGTTTGTATCAGAAGTTACCAACCGCCGGGATCAAACGGTTCTGTTTTCAGCAACTGAATCTTGGGCACGGGGGCGTGTTGAGTGGACACGGCCCCGTGTTCAGCCTACTGTCTGATATAAAACAGGATTGCCAGTTCCAATAATTGGGCACGGGGGCGTGTTCAGCGGGCACGGCCCCGTGCTGAGCTCTGCAGAAGCTGAAAAATCTAAAAAAAATCCTAAAAAATTAAAAAAAATAAAAAGATGATTAGGCCGTTGATTCCTAACTTTCTTAAAATCCTTGTGTCCCCGGCAACGGCGCCAAGAACTTGATGTGCGTGAAGTGTGTTATATTTTTTAGATATATATTTAAGCCCTTTTTACACTTTTAGCCAAGTTTTAAATTTATAAAACACGATATTTACTAACACTAAACACACATATGGGCAAGTGCACCCATCGTGGACGTAGTATAGTGTTGGTAAGATACCGAGGTCGTCCAAGGACACAAGAGCTTTTAATACCGGTTTATCCTCAACGTCTAATCAAATCAAAAAGTTAGAAAAATGTTTTAAACTAAGAAAAATAAAAACTAACTAAATGCTGAAAAAGAAAATAAAATAAAAACAGATAGACAAGATGAATCACTTGGATCCGACACGTGTATTAGTATAACCTTTGATTATTTTCGCACTTTTGCACTTGTTTAAGAGATTATCTTAGTTATTGTAGTAGGCCCCTCTTTTGAAGGCGACGTTACCCTCAACCCAGTAGTTTGAGTCAGCAAGGATACAATCCTAAAGGGTCGGATTATTGAAAGATAATGAATTAAGTTATTAATGCAAATTATGGTAGGCCCCGCTTTTGGCGGTGACGTTACCCTCGGCTAAGTAGTCTGAGTCAGCAGGGATACAGTCCTAAATAGCCGGGTTATAGTATTAATAGTAGTTAGCTTATGAGGGGGTCAAAGAGTTTGGATCCCCGCCATCCAATACCTATGGGCATTGAAGGAGATCCTACTAAATTTGACCCAGGTCCCAAGCAGGACCTCTAAACGCTGAACAAGGGCAAGACCTTTACCAAACCGTTCCCTTAACCCCCGACCAGGTAGCCAACATACCTCCATATAGACCGTGGAGATATGAATGGTGAAAATCTTTTATTTTATATAGACAGTAAAATAATGCCAAGACACCACGGACAAACGATAAGGAAAGATCACCTTCAACATAAGTAACTAGTTATTAAAGTCATTAATACAAAACCAAATAAAAAGTGCAAAAGATTAAAAATAAAAAGTATTATACTAAACACTTGTCTTCACCAAGTGATGTAAGAGACTTAGGCAAACATGGCCTTGATTGTCAAGAACTCTTACGATCAATCTTGGATCCCGAGACGACTCACACACTCTATGATGGACAATGGATGATGGTGGTGGATGATGGTGTTATGGTGGTGGTGGGTGGTGGATGAAGTGTGAGAGAGGTGGTGTGCCAAGGGATGAGAGAGAATGAAGCCAAGCTCCTCTATTTATAGGCTGAACAGAACGCTGGACACGGCCCCGTGTCCGCTGGACACGGCCCCGTGCCCATCTGACATTCTCTCTCTTCATTAATTGTAATTGCGAATTACAATTAATGCGCCTGCTGTACTTTCAACACGCCCCCGTGTCCGCTGGGCACGGCCCCGTGGTGAGCAATGGAAGCTTCTACTGGTTTGTCTTTTCTGCTGCTTCCTGGGCACGCCCCCGTGTTCACTGGACACGGGGCGTGTTCAGGCTCTGTTCTCTTCTCTTTGTCTTGGGAGGTGCCGTTGAGGGTCCGGGCAGTTTACTTTTGTCCCTTTTCTTGTATTTATGGTAGAATTAGTGGTCTTTTTGCTTCTTTTGTGATTTTGAGCTCATTTCATCCTGAAAATACAAAAGGAAGACAAAAACACTCTTTTTCCAACATTAGTACTTAAAAAGGGTTAGTTTTATGCCTTAAATGATGTGTTTTATATGTTGCATTTTACACACATCAGTGTTTAAGAAACGGCGTCTTAAACTCCTCCCACGTCATGGCCTTAGCCGCTTCGTTTCCAATCTCCTTCTTTTTGTTATCCCACCAATCCTTCGCTTGACCTCTTAACTGACCCGTGCCATAAGCTACGTAGTCATTTTCATCACAATGTGTTCTCTCGAACACTCCCTCGATATCGCCTATCCATCGCTGACACACGATTGGATCAACTTCCCCATTATAGATAGGCGGTTTACAAGCTATGAATTCCTTGTATGAACAAGGTTTTCGTTCCCCGGATTTTTCCTTTGCTAGATTTGAATTATCTTCTAGCTTCTTGATTCTTTCTTCTACCACTGATAAAACCGTATTTTGGATTTTATCAATGAAGTTCGACAAGCTGTTTTCGATCGCCTTTCCAACTTCTTCGGCAATCACTATTCTCATCTGTTCGGTGACTCTTGGCACCGCATCACCGTCACCTCCGCTTGCCATCTTTGATACTGAAATGTTTACATATATTGTTAAACATTTCATTTGTAATACATGTTTTACTTGTTTTGATTTGATCAAGTTCGCAACTTGACTTAATCATTCTTGTCTCATGCTTTTCTCGTGTTTGAGTGTGCTTACACACTCTTGATTCTATTATTCTTGTTTCATGCTTTTCTTGTGTTTGAGTGTGTTTATACACTCTTTTCCATGTATATTCTTTTGTGAATTATTTCTATACTTCTAAATTTTACTTAAGCAATAACTCTTACCGGATGTTGATCAAGCTTGAACCGAACACTTATTGGCAACCTTAAGCTCTGATTACCAACTTGTAAGACCCAGCTTATAAAACCAGATTTATATACATAAAAACCTTGCATTAGATGTCAAAATATTGACTTAACAAAAACTTTCATCATTTTAATCCATCTAAGCACCACAAACTTGTACAATCTTTACAAAATCATAACCAAGACATTAACTACAATTGTTTACATGGTTTTTAAAACAAAAGGTTATGTGCGGAAGCGTTTGCTAGAGTGTTCGGTTCGAGTTAACTAGCTTGATCTTCATCCTTCACTTGGTACCTGAAAGCTATCATGTTTAACAAGCATTAGTAGTGTTAACCATGGAAGTCACGACATTGGATTAGATTCGAAAACTTATTCAAAACGAGGAATAAAGTTCATCAAACAGGGCTTCACCGTAATTTACGGTGTCACCGTAAATTACGGTGGCTCCTGAACATTTGGGGGTCTACCGTAACACAGTAGAGATCCACCGTAACAGAGTTGCAGGTCACCGTAAATTACGGTACCACCGTAATTTACGGTAGACTCTGCACATAACTCCCTTGTTAAATATGCAGGATTCTTGCTGATTCTTTATGTTACAAGACAGCATAGTTTCACATAAATCAATAGACGGCTGGGCTAGTTTTTCATGTTTGTATTTCGGTCATCACATTCCTCAATTACAACTTAATTGGGCATGTAACGGGAGTTAACATTCACTCTAAATTGCAAGATTTCTATTTAATCTTTCATACTACAATCATGCATTCTAACCAAAACGTAGCATCTATAATAAGAACAAGGTTTAAGAGTTTATCTATGGTATTCACTACACGGCCTATGCTTCAAATGATATTCGCACAATACATTAAGTCATGCTTCGTGTTTATTTCCAGAACTTGTTTGACCCGTTTAGGTGCTGAAATTAGACACCTTACGGATGCTCAATTTTCATGCTTATGACTTGTTTTAAGGCAATAGCTGATTTCATGATATAATGGAAATTCTTGGTACTCATGCTTTCCTTTCTTTCAAGCAACGCATAAAGCTAATAATAATTATAATGTGATGAAACAATAAAATTTCATACCTTTTAGAGCGCGTCTTTTCCTCGTGAACTCCCTCCGGCTTGTCCGCTAGATGAACCGGACTCCTTGCCTAGAAAATTCAGTTTTCATAACATGTTTAGAACTCTTTTTTATGACCATAATCACATAATCATGGACCATTATCAAATCTGCGTTTTTATTCAAAATTCACATTTAATTTCCCACTTAGGCATTTCTACAAACACCTAGCGGGTCGAATTTTCCCACCTTCATAAACAAGTTCATGACTTTATGATTTGCCATCAAATATCACTATAATAGAAATTTTTGCATACATTTAGCATCAATATCACTGGAATTACTTCTTATAATGGACTTTATACTAGGATTACACTCGAAATCCCAATATTCATCATCAACATACAAAACCCATAACTTAACATCTATGGATTCATGGAATTTTCCTGAATTAGGGCATGATTTCACATATAGTTGTCTAGGTTTTTGAAGAAACACTGACCTTAACAACTCTGGAAACTTCAACGATCAATGACCCGAACGTGTGGCTGCAAAACAGAAACACCGTTAGGACTCGTTACAGGAATGGGGTTATTCCTGTAACCACCCTCCGGCGTGAGAATAAGTATTCGTTCTTTTGGAGAAGTATATGAAGGGAAAAGTGTATGGGAATTAGATGATCGTACCTTACGCATTTGTCTTTATTTATAGGTTCTCAATTAGGGTTTCCCTTATTTTAGGATGTGCTCCGATAAGGTGGAGATTTACATGATCTTCCCGAAAAGTGGGAGATTTAGTTATGCACCTTCCTTATAGATATGGAAGGTTCTAGAATAATTCTGGGTATTTATGTAAATATAAAAGGTTGTAACCGGGTCGGGTGAGCGACGCGGGTCACACCTCGTCATGTCCCCCCAGTCCGAGCTCATGGAGGGAGTCCATTAGGTCGGACTAAGAGAAAAAGAAAAAAGGGGAAACTCGTAATGATTTGTGTGACGACCTTTGGAAATGACGGCGAAAATAGCGGATGTGACAGTTGGGTCATCTCGTCAATGACAGCTGTCTTTTCCCGTGATTGACACGTGCGTCGATTCGTACACATTTTTGAATTTGAAAAGTTTTCGTATCTTATAAAAGACGATGCCTTAAACGGATGTTCAAGAAATCACCCCCAAATTACTCTATCACCATCTTCTCTATTCAATGGCTTCAAAAACGACCGAATCCTCTTCCGCCGCTTCCATGGACGTACTACTGTGCAAATGGGGCGTGATGTCTTTCAACAATTTGGTCCATGATTATGGCATTAGGGCTGAATGGAATCCTGTGTTGCCGTCAAAAACCGACACCGCCTTTCCCCTGAAAGCAGGTAAAATCACTTTGTTTAGTGATTTTTTCAAGTTTTGCAACTTCCGGTTACCCATCACCAAATTTTTGAAATTGGTGCTTGATTTCTACCGCATCCACATTTCTCAAATACATCCTCTTGGCCTTGTGAAACTTCGACAATTTGAGTATGCCTGCGTAGCTCTTGGTCACATCCCAGAACTGATCGTCTTTAGGGCTTTCTTCGTACTTGTGTGGAAATCCCCTTTCTTTACCTTTGATCGGCGGGATACCGAAGTATCATGTCTGAGGGAGATCCCTACAAGTTCTAGAGACAAGGATTGGAAGAAAAAATTCTTCTACCTGGATGCCAGTGCTATTCCCGGGGAAATGCATTGGCAAGATAAAGGACCGAAGGATAAAGTGAAGGATGATGCTCCCCCTGCAGATTCGTACGCGTCAAATGCGCTGTATGTAAAACTGTGTGGCCGCCCCTTTGAGTGCACTATTATTCCAGAAGGGGCGCTAGTGATGGCCGGTATGAGCCTGTTATGGCCGGATATAAGGCGTTATCCCTCATTCCAACGGGAAGATGGAGGTATGTTTACATTACCACACCTGGTTGACATATTTTTAAATCCGGTATTAATTAAATCACGTATTTTGCGCAGGGGAGTGGGGGATGTTTGACTTTGTTGATCCACCACGTCACCTGGCGTTGAAACCCAACGACCGGAGACTTGATGAAGGGGAACCAGATGTGTTGAAAGTGCATCTGGAACAATTTCTTCTACCGGCGATGCCAACGGATCCCTTGGAGTATATCGCTCCCTTGTCGGGTATGGCGGCCGCTACTTCAGCATCATCAGAGAAGAAACCTATTCGGCTAAAGCTGTCTGGGAGAAAACCTGCAGCAACCACTGTCAGCGTGCCCGTGATGGAAGAGACGCCCAACGCGAGTCGTGAAGTTTCCTTAGCTTCCGACCTGACCAGTCCTGGCCGTGCTTCGAAAAAGAGGAAAATCTTTGTGGCACCTACGCTGAGCGCGTTTCAGGCGGTGCAAGCCGCATGTGCAATTTCACCAGGTATTTTATTTTAAATAACCATATGGCATACTAGTGTCCCTGCTGATAGCGTCCGTCTGGTCTTGTGGTGCAGGTACCTTTGCGGGAATATCATCCGGGGGTGTGCCATCCACTGTTGTTTCGACTATGGCGGCGTCTTGTACTGGTAGTACCAGCATGCCTACGAGTCCACAAGTTTCAGCGTCATTCGCTCCCGCTGTGAGCTGCATCATGCCCATTCCTAGTTCTACGGTATCCATAGCCGTAACTTCCGAGCCGCTGCCCTCGCTTCGATCAGGTGGTTTTGACACAACCCTTCCTGAATCGCCCAAGGACATGTTTGCTGGTTTTGACACCAATGCTGCTGCCGCGTCGACCGCGCATGAGGTAACTAGCGTGGGTGGAGGCGATAATCGTGCGTCGAGCAGCGGCATTGCTGACGATGGTGCCCGCTTGATTGATGATTTGTTTATACCTACCGTTTGTTGGGATCCTCATGCCCAGGATAAACGTTACCAGCCTCAATGGAAGATTGCTGAATCTTCCCGACTTATCTTTCCTCCAGTTGTCCAACATTGGGTTGAGAGGGCGTACCCCCCGCTGAAGCGGCGTATGTTGAGGGGTTAAACAATGAGGATTTGATGAATTCGTCTATATCAGATTCTGTGACCCTACCTCGCCGGTTGGTAGAGATACGGCGCCGGTGGGTGCGTGATAACACCCAACTTCATGAGGCCCGGGTCATTATCCAAGAACTGAGGGATGACAAGCATCGCCTCGAAAGTCAACTGCAGACCGCTGGGTTGAAAGAGGCCCGATTTCTGTCAGAGAAGAATAAGGCCGAGGAGGATTTGCGGAGGGTAACTGAACATCTCGCTGAGGAAAGGATCTTATGGGCCCGCGATATGGCGGAAAAAGATAGGGTTTTGGCTCAAGCGAAAAATGTACAAGAGGAGTTGGAACGCAAGGCTGTGGCAGAGGCTCAGAAGGTGAGACACGAGTTATCGGCCCAATTGGAAAAATTTCGTGTTGACACTGATTTTGTGTCCCAGGTTCAGGAGCGGTACCAGGATTTGACAACCGAAGTAGAGACCTGTCATACCAAGATCCGACTGATGCAGGGAGAGTTGGAGGAGCGTGAGGCAAAATTCAAGGAGATGCAAGATCATTGTGATTCCCTTGTCACCCAAAACAATAAGCTTGCTGCATCGTCGTCTTCAAAGTTAAGGGAGGTGGAGGACGCGCTGGCACAATCCCATGCAGAGATCGATGATTTGACCAACCAGCTAGCGGCTATGCGGGGAGACAGGAATTGGTTGATAACTAATGGGCTAGTGGGGGCGTTCGAATTTCTGCGTGAGTCGTCCCACTTTACTAGCCTGATTGACCGTCTTTCCGCCGCTGCCTACCAAGCTGGTCATCATGATGGTGTACTTAAGGGCTACATGGACTGCCAGCAAGCGGAAAGAGTCCCGCCGGACTTCCAAACCCTCAAACATAAGTTACAGGCTGATATGGCGAAGGCTCTTGAAGCTGCGTACACCGAACCTCTACCTTGCTATGGCGATCTGATGGATAAAGTTAATGAAGATGGAATAGACTCGCTACGTCTGATGCTGGACCCTGCGGACGAGTCCGAAGAAGACTGACCATTCCGTTATTCATTTGTTTTGCTCGTTGTGTACTCTTGCTGATACTGTTTAAATTGGGTTTAGTGCCCATTATCCGTTTTGATTTGACAGCCAAATTAATGCAAATGTCATGATTTCTGACACCGCCGTCGTTGAAAATATGACTCTGTGATGTGTGATGATTACTTTTAATTAATATACCTGATGTCATCACTGTCAAAACTTGTTAACTACTGCTATAAATTCACCCTTCGTTTCCATTCTTGTTTATGTTTGTGCCATGGAAAGAAAACGATACCGGCAAAGGCTTTCCGAGATCTTTCGGGTGCTTGACGCTGCTGATGGCCTTTTGATGTTACAGCATCCGGTAACAAGATCAATGCTTAGGAGCAGACGACCAATCCCAAATGCTGCTCCGGTTCGTGCCAACCGAGCATGTCAAAGCCTTGTTATCCCGGACCCTCAACCAGAGGATCCCAGAATGCAGCTATCGGCTGATGTGTTGACTGACTTGATCCAGGTGGACCCTGAACGGCGATATCGTCTGACCTACCAACGTCAGTCCGGTGGTCGGACGAAGGGGCAGCCGACGGATGCCTCTGGCTTGATGTTCCGAATGGTTGGTGGCTCAACTGCTCCCTTGGCCGTCAACCCTGTGGTGGTGGTGGAAGACGATGATGATGTGGGGGTGCCTACCCCTGCAGTGGTGACGGCACCCATCTTTCATCAATAGGTGTTTTATGAACATGTTCTGTATTTTGGTTCCCTTATGTTTGGTTTTTATTAAAAACAGGGACAAGTACTTGGTTTTTGATTTTTTGAGATAGGCTATGTATATGTAATGATGCCTATCTACTTTTTGAGGCGGTTTATGTATCTATTACCAAGATACCCGCCGTAAGCGCTTGTTGTAGTTACCCTATGACTTATAATGAAAAATATTTCGTGTTTAAGGGTGTTGTTTTTGTTTCTACCGGATAATGCATTCATTGTGCGATGGTAATTTTTGTAATAGATGAACTTGCATCTTTATTAAACTTGCATTAAAAAATAAACGAAGAGTAAAAATCCCATGATGGGTTACAAATGCGAACTGGAAAAGGTAATTGACTCTTGCTGTTAGGAGCAAGGCATTACAAATAGCATTTCTTCAGCTGTGCGATGTTCCAACTGCGCGGGACCGGCGTGCCATCTAGTCGGGACAGGCGATAGGCTCCTTTGCCCAAGTCTTCCTGGATGACATAGGGACCTTCCCAGTTGGGGCCTAGTTTTCCCGTTGGTTCCGCTCGACTTGCTTCGTTGTCGCGCATGACGTAATCGCCCACCTTGAAACTTAATTTAGACACCCGCTTATTGTAATACTTTTCCAGTGCTTTTTTGTAACGTGCCTCGCTAATGGCGGCCGCCTCACGCCTCTCTTCCAATAAATCTAGGCCCTCTCTCAGCGATTGGTCATTGTTATCTTTTATTTCGAGACGGCGTAACGATGGTAACCCTACCTCAGCAGGTATCATAGCCTCCATTCCATAGGTAAGGCTAAATGGTGTTTCGTTGTTGCTGGTCTTGGGCATTGTTCGATGCGCCCAAAGGACGTGTGGCAACTCCTCCACCCACGAGCTTCCCTCGTGTCCCAGCCGTTTTTTGATACCTTCTAACAAACTTCTGTTCGTCCGCTCTACCTGCCCATTACCCTGTGGGTGTGCTACCGACGTGAAGATCTGCTGAATGTGGAGATCGGCACACCATTCTTGAAAAATTCTATCCGTGAACTGCGTCCCATTGTCACTTACCAGGTAGAGCGGTAGGCCAAACCTGCATACAATGTGTTCCCAGAGAAACTTTTTGGCGTTTTCTGCCGTTATCTTAGCCAAGGGTTTTGCTTCCACCCACTTGGTGAAGTAGTCCACCGCCACGATTAAGTATTTTAATTTCCCGGGAGCGGGCGGGAAAGGTCCCACAATATCTACAGCCCATTTCTGAAAAGGCCAAGCCGATGTCACCGGTACTAGACTATTTTTGGGCCGAATTGTTTGAGGGGCAAATTTTTGGCAGCTGAGGCATCTTCTCAGTTCTCTGACGGCGTCTTCATGCATCCCGGGCCAGTAATACCCCGCGCTATGAATTTTAGCGACCACTGCTCGAGGACCCGCGTGTATACCGCATATACCCTCATGTATTTCACTGATGAGGTATTTCGCTTCAACCGGGGAGACGCATCGTAGGAGGGGACCCAGGTAAGATTTTCGATACAGGACACCATCGCTGACCTCGTACTGCAGTGCTTTCGTTTGAATCTTTCGTGCCTCGCCCTTGGCGGGAGGCAGTTCGCCGGTTTTGAGAAAAAGCAGGATCGGGGTATACCAACAGGGTTCTTCCATTGTGACAGCGGAGACGCTACGCGGTTCAATTGAAGGTGTCTGTAATGTCTCAACCTTGACTTCCTTTTCCATGCCGGAGGTGGCAAGTTTGCTTAAGGCGTCTGCTATCTGATTTTTCCCTCTGTGCACGTGGTTGAGCGTGACTTTATCGAAAGAGTTCATGAGCTCTTTGGTTTTTGTCAGATATCTCGCCATTGCCTCGTCTTTTGCTTCATATGTTTCGTTGACTTGATTGTTGACCAGCAGTGAGTCGACGTATGCGTCGACCCTGGCTGCACCCATGGATTTTGCCATTCGTAGACCAGCCAGTAGCGCCTCGTATTCCGCCTCGTTATTGGAGCACTCGAAATCAAAACGTAAGGCGTACATTAGCCTGATTTGGTCCGGACTTATCAGCATCAAACCTGCCCCAGACCCTTTACCACTAGACGATCCATCTGTGTACAACTTCCAAGTCTGCCTCGCTGTGCTCGTTTCTGGTATGTCTTGGACAACCGGGTCCGTGACTACCTCTCCTTCTGGTATTTCGGCTAAGAAATCGGCGATAACTTGTCCCTTGACTGCTGTGCGTTTCTGATATTCGATATCCAGGGCTCCCAACTCGATAGCCCATTTAGCCAACCGACCCGAGACCTCAGGTTTGTGCAGGATCTGCTGTAGCGGGTAATTAGTTAAGATCTGTACGCGGTGTGCCTGGAAGTATCTTCTTAATCGCCTGGTGGCGTGTACTAATGCTAATACCAGCTTTTCCAGTGTAGGGTAACGCGTTTCAGGCCCCGCCAACACCCGGCTTATGTAGTATATGGGTGTTTGTTTCCCTTCTCGTTCAACCATGAGCACCGCGCTTACCGCTGTGTGGGCCGCCGCCAGATACATTTTTAGCACTTCGCCGTGTCTGGGCGCGGTCAACGTGGGTAGTTTTTCTATGAACCGCTTCATTTCCTGCAAAGCTCGTTCCGCTTCTGCCGTCCATTTAAAATTCTTTTTGTCGAGGCAATCTTTCAGCGTTTTTATAAACGGCAGTGATTTTTCAGCGTGCCTTGCAAGGAACCTGTTGATTGCTACCAGTCGTCCATTTAGGGCTTGAGCTTCCTTCAACGTTCGGGGGGATGGCATCCGCGATATGGCGGTTATTTTTTCTGGGTTGGCTTTAAAGCCGTTGTGGGTAACTACTACCCCCAGAAATTTTCCCTCTTCAACCCCAAAAGAGCACTTCTTTGGGTTTAACTTTATGTTATGCTTTCTGAGCCGCTGGAAAGTTTCTTCTATGTCTGCCAACATTTGTTTCTCTTCGCTGCTTTTTATGACCAGGTCGTCTACGTAAACTTCCAAGTTCCGCCCGATCTGTGTTTCGAAAACCTTATCCATGAGGCGCTGGTAGGTGGCTCCCGCATTCCGTAGCCCAAAAGGCATTTTGGTGTAACAAAAAATGCCGACGTCGGTGTGAAAGGCTGTTTTTTCTTCGTCTTCTTTGGCCATCTTGATCTGGTGGTATCCCTTATATGCGTCTAGAAAACACTTGTATCGATACGGTACCAGGGAGTCAACTTTTAAATCAATTTCCGGCAACGGGTATGCGTCTTTCGGGCACGCCTTGTTCAGATCCTTGAAGTCAATGCACATCCGCCATGTGCCATCTGGCTTTTTAACCATGACCGGGTTAGACACCCAGGTATGATACTGTGTTTCTCTGAGGATTCCAGCTTCCACTAACTTGCGTACTTCCTTAACGACCGCTGCCCGGCGATCCGGGGCCATACTGCGTTTACCCTGGGCGACTGGCTTAATGCCTGGGAGCGTGGAGAGCTTATGTTCTGCTTTATCGCGAGGGACTCCGGTCATATCGGCGTGCTCGAAAGCGAATATGTCTACGTTTCTTTTTAGCAAGTGTTTCAAATTGCTCTTTACCTCTGGGGACAGAGTATCGCCGATGGTGACCATTTGATCCGGGTGGCGTGTGCTCAGTACCCACCTCTCTGGCCCTGTAACCCCTGCGGGGCCTTGACGGCATCGTTTGGTGTCCAATACTTCTCCAACTCTATCTCGAAACACCGTGGCAATACCTTGCGGTGTTGGGAACTTCATAAAACCTCTTGCCGTGGAGACTATGGCGTCTAACTTCCCCAAAGTGAACCTTCCGATGATTACATTGTGATATGACTCGGCGCGGACCACGAGGAAAGTTAGTAGTATTGTTCTTTCCTTGGGTGCTTGCCCGAAGGTTACCGGGAAGGTGATTTGACCAATGGGATCCACCTTTTCCCCTGTAAAACCCTTAATGGGAGCATGTACCGATTCGAGCAGCTTTTTATCCTCCGGTTGCATTCTATCGAAACAGTGCTCGTATATGATATCCTCTGAGCTTCCGGTGTCAACCAAAATTCGCCTCATTCGGTAATCTCCTACTGCCGCGGAAACGATCAGGGCGTCCGTGGTAAGATGCAAATCTTCCATTCGTGGTTCGATGGTCATTGTTGCCAACATCCAAGGCTCGAGGGTGGAGAAACTCCGTTTAGCCCCTCTTCCTATACCAGCATGGACCATGTTTAACTCTCGCGGCCTTTTTCCTGCCGCCTTGTCATTTTCCTCCTTGACCACCGGCGGACCCTGCTTGATATCTCGCACCAGATGTGCCAACTTTCCTGACTTTACGAAGTACTCGATTTGTTTTTTAAGCTGGAAACAATCGTTGGTGTCGTGTCCACTTCCCTTGTGGTATTCGCAGTACTTGCTCGTATCCTTGTTCGGGTTATCTTTCAGCGGCTTTGGTGGGTTGAGCCTGAGGTTTTCCGAGGCCAGAATTTCTGCCGGGGTCTTGCTTAGATTGGGATATTCAGAACGGGGTTTTGACGTTTCATTTCTTGAGTATGAGCTCCGATGCTTATCGTAACGCGAGTCTCTGTCGTTCCGCTGATATCGGTCTCCCCTGTGTTTACTTTTAGACCCCCGATTGTCTTTTTCTTCTTGGTTCTTCAAGGCTTCTTTCTTTCTGTTAGCCGCGTGGCTGGCCGCTACCGCTTTTTCTTGTATAACGTATACTTTGGCAATCCGCAGTATCTCGTCTATGGTCGGGGGTACCCCGTCCCTTCCATGCAACGTTCTTAGTAATTCGTCATCATTAACCCCCTGGAGGAAAGCTCCGCATGCCAAATCGTTAGTGACACCTGGTATCGCCAGGCTTTCTTTATTGAACCTGATGATAAAATTCTCTACCGTTTCGTTGTCTCGACGACGGATATGGAGTAATTCATTCCTATCTTTCGTATGTCGGCGCTGTTGACTGAACTGTAGGATAAACTTTGATTCCAGATCCTCGAAACTGTCTATCTCGCCTGTGGGTAAGCTGTCCCACCATACTCGCGCTGCTCCTACTAAGGTTTGTACGAACATTTTGCACCAAAGGGGCATGGGCCAACAAGCCACCTCACCCGCACTCTTAAATAGATTAAGGTGATCATCCGGGTCGGTGAGGCCGTCGTACTTGCCGACTGTTTGGGGCATCTTTGGTTTTTCCTTAATAGGGGCTTCGGCGATACGGCGTGTAAATTTAGATCGGAATGTTGCATCTACTGGCTTGTATGGCTTGGTTAACTCGTCCTCTTCTAAGTTCACTGTTTGTGCCGGTGGGTTGTTTGCACCCGGGGCGGGACCTGTTCCTGGACCGGAGTTTTCAAAAGGAGTAAACCGGGGTCGGACCGCGTTTTCCCTGTCGTGTACGGGTTCAGTTGACGCCTGAGTATACATTGGTTGTGGACTCGGAAAGTTCCACCACGGCGGCATGTAAGCCGCGTAGGGCGACTGTGACATCCCTTGTGTCATTCCCTGAGGGGGATAGGCTGTTCCCCCGTATGAGGGTAAGTACCCGAAAGGGGGCGCGTAGCAATATCCCGGGAAATACATCTGATTGCCTGGCGTGACAGGGGCATTCATTACTCCCGTTGGCATGATGACCGGCTGATGAGGCGGGGTGGACAATGCTGCCGTGAGTGCGGCTGAATACAACGGTGGCATTGGGCTGGAGATCAACGGTTGGTAGTATTGGGGAGTGTTGGTTCCAGGTGCTAAGATGCTAGGACTCGCCGAGGTGATGACTGGGGTGGAGAAAAGACGCGAAGTCTGTGAAGAAATAGCAGCCCCTGGGGCTGAGGTGCCGCTGCCTGCTCCCTCCACCCTTCCGGGTTGTGTTTGTGAGGGCATGTAAAAGTAAGGGTTTGTAACCACGGCCTGGGAAGAGACGGTGGTAACGTTACCAAACCCTGGTGGTGGCCCCTCCGCCTCGAACTCCAAATCTAACGATCTGGTAACGGCCGGTGATGATACTGGGGCGGTTACGCCTCCCGCCCCTAGCGTCAGATTATCATTCGTCGCTCTTTGACCAGCCATGTTCTGATCACTTGCCATGAAGCTCTTTGTTGTTCTTGCTCGGTCCCACGGATGGCGCCAATGAAGAAACACTGACCTTAACAACTCTGGAAACTTCAACGATCAATGACCCGAACGTGTGGCTGCAAAACAGAAACACCGTTAGGACTCGTTACAGGAATGGGGTTATTCCTGTAACCACCCTCCGGCGTGAGAATAAGTATTCGTTCTTTTGGAGAAGTATATGAAGGGAAAAGTGTATGGGAATTAGATGATCGTACCTTACGCATTTGTCTTTATTTATAGGTTCTCAATTAGGGTTTCCCTTATTTTAGGATGTGCTCCGATAAGGTGGAGATTTACATGATCTTCCCGAAAAGTGGGAGATTTAGTTATGCACCTTCCTTATAGATATGGAAGGTTCTAGAATAATTCTGGGTATTTATGTAAATATAAAAGGTTGTAACCGGGTCGGGTGAGCGACGCGGGTCACACCTCGTCAGTTTTAATCCTAGACACTATATCATCTTTAATCTAACTAATTACTATCATGCATCAACAAAATTTCAGATTTGCTAGATTCATGAGAATTTCAAGTAGTGAATTCTCACAAAATTTTACATACCTCTTAACCCTCTCGCGATGAGGAACACGATTCTAAGCTCGGATTTTGTTTTGGTTAGGATTTGAGCCTTCAATTTGCAAGAAATGGTGATGTTAGGGTTTTGGAACAATGGGGGTCGCCCCTTGCCTTGCTTCTATCGACCAGACACACTAATTTGGTGTGTTTGGTTTAATTTTGTTACAATTAACAATTTAACTTTTGATTCTTGGCAAGATTAGTCCCTTAATTGCCATTTCTTTTTAAATACAAGAGTTTTAACTAAGTGTAAGTTATTTTCAAGACTTGTAAACTTTAACTAGGTTAAAGTTTCTACATGTTTATTTCTTGTTTATGAAATCCTTATATTCTTATATAAAGATTTATATTTTCGGGGTGTTACACAAAATTGAAATAAATTGATGAAAAAAAGTGTTTTTACTCTTTAGTATATTGGTGTGATCTTTCTGCAAATGGGATTGTGTATATGATGATAATAATGATGAGTTTGAGAACATTGTTTGAATGTTTAGAACAGTGGTAGTATAGTGATCACCAACTGTTTGATAAAATACACACCAGTTGTTCAACGATTTGTTTGCTAATTGATTGCTGAATTTGCTGCTATTGAAGATGATTTGTTAATTTTGGTGTTACGCATGCCTGTTATGTTGTTTGATTATGATATTCATCGTGTTAAAATGGTAATTAGAATTTGTATGATGTTCAGCAGCTTGCAGAGGTTAAAAAATAAACAGTCTTCTTCTGGCAGACTGAAACAGCCTTGCATGATTGGGGTATTGATGTGTCATCAGTTATACGTATTTTATATGCATATTTACCCTAATTTTTATGTACGTTTGATGTTTTATCATGAGGAAATACTACCTAAATCGTTTAGTTTCTATAATTGCATTTTTTTTGGCTTCCAAAACAAAATGATGTAAAAGAAACCACAAAAAGGGAAGAGAAACAGCAATATGCAGCCTAGGCATGGTCATGCACAATGTTGGCGTGCCCATTTAGCCTCAAGCTAGCCTTAAAAAAGCAAAGAAAAAGACAATAGATGAAGAGGCACGACTGTGTTTGACTATGTCACAAAAGAGACAAAACAGAAAAGACAAAAAGAAACACAAGTACGACAGCCAGACACAACTGAAGATCCTATCTAAACACTTGTCCCTATGCACGGTCGTGCATAGTCCAAGCATGGGCGTGCTTGTACCTGAGTCTGACACCAAAGTACCAGGTTCTGAAGATT
The DNA here is from genome assembly GCF_002127325.2 of Helianthus annuus. Taxonomy (NCBI): domain Eukaryota; kingdom Viridiplantae; phylum Streptophyta; class Magnoliopsida; order Asterales; family Asteraceae; genus Helianthus; species Helianthus annuus. The sequence goes on from NC_035443.2 coordinate 347,491, forward strand.
CTCCCGACAAAAAGGACATGCATGATTGTGCACGTACAAATGCACGGTCGTGCACCCTCACCGCCCACAGCCTATAAATGGGATCACTTGTCTCTCATTTCAAGTGTTCGTAAATTAGGGTTTTGTCGTTTTGTAATTTGTATATCACCATTGTTTGTTATTTTAGACCGCGTGTCGATCGTTTTAACTTGAATTAGCACTAATGTGTTCGTTGGTGGTAGCATTCTTTACCGGACATACTATAAATCGTGCCTAGTCATGCATATACAACACATTGTATGGCCTAGTTAACACTAAACTAAGTCTATATATTCACATAAATGATTGCACGTAATTTAATCGTATGGATAATAACATGGCTAGACAAGGGTTGTCACAGAAACCAAAGGTGAAACTTATCTAATGGCTAACATGACAAATGAGGTACTTTTGACTACTGATAATGATGTTAAAAATAACTATGATGAACTAAAATTTCAATATGATGTTTTATGTGATCTTAGTTCCAAATTTATCAAAAAAATAAATCCTTGAAAGAAAAGGTAAAAGCTCTTGAAATGCAATCAAGTGAAAATCAGGTTTTGAAAAGTAGTAATTATGAAACTTGAAAAAGAAAATTTAGAAGTAAAAGCTCTTGTGGAAATTCTACTTCAAGAATCAAATGATTTCAAAACGGAAAATGAAAATATTAAAGAAAGAATGAAAGCTTTCCAACATAATATGCACACTTTTAATAAAAGTAGTGAGATTTTGGATGACATACTAAAAGCACAAAAACCATAAAATGACAAAAGTGGATTAAGTTTTAAAAATGTTAGTGAAACACCTTCATCAAGCAAAGTTAAGTCCATCACTTTTCTCAAAGCTAAGGAAGCTTCAATGGATGGATAAAAACAAGTATCAACGTAGCTTCTTCAAAAGGAAATGTGATGACTAAGGACAAACCATAGAAGGTTGAAAAACCCTATGTCATAAGTCAATTTTTCTAAACCGCCATATAAACATATTTCTTAATAGATGTTAAGCGGCTGCTTTAAAAGGTAAAAAATCAAAGGTATGAGTGTGGAAAAGGTATCAGAGGCATATTATAGTTGTTAAACAATGTCCACGATTCAAAACAAATTAAAAACAAAAACTGGTTGTTCCACGGTCGATCCATGGACCGTGGGATCAACCGTGGTTTGGTCGGATTGTCTTTTTTTTATTGTTGTATCTTGCCTATAAATACAAGCCTCCTCCATCATTTTTTTCTTGTTTATTGTATCTTCCTTACCCTTAACTCTTTGTATTCATTGTCTATTATTATTATTATTATTATTATTATTATTATTATTATTATTATTATTATTATTATTATTATTATTATTATTTGAACGATATACTGTTACTGCTACTGCTACTATTATTACCATTATTAGGTTTCAACAAACTTAAACTATTCAAATTAGTGGCTAATCAAAGAAAATAAATTCACCCCCCTCCCCCCTCTAGGTTTCTATTGTCTATACAATGAATTCTAGTATTTATAGAGCTTGTTTTCCTGATTATAAAAAGAGTAAATTGTCTAGATGGTCCTTGTGGTTTGTTATTTTTTCATCTTTGGTATCTAACTTTCCAAAATTACATGTTTGTTCCTTGTGGTATTCTCACATGTTACTCGAATAGCTCCTGACTAGATGGCCATTAGCTTTTCCGATGAAGTTGGAGTGAAATTATTAAATTACCCCAACTACTTAAATAAATAATTAAAACATTTAGATATATATATAAAGTTAGTTAATCATCCCTACCTAACCCCATCACCCAATTAGCCCCATCCAACCATCTTTGTGGGACCCACCCAAAACAACCACCATCTTCAACATCCTCCACCTTCCAGATTGCCGATCATAACTTCGGTCACCATTACCGAGCAGTGAAGTTTCTTCCTTCCCTGACTTACTTGAAAAAAGGCTTTTCTTTTCCTCCGCTCGTAGGAAGCTAGGCACAAGACGCAGACGATCAGACGAAAAATGAGATGAGTCTTTCCTCAACCCAGCAGCAGCAGATAGCGCGGCACCTAGCGAAGCTATCCATTCTAAGTTGTCTTGCCTAGCAAGATACGTCTAGTTCTTCCTCCGCTTGCCTATCTCAGTAGGAAATTGGAACAGTCTCTGATTTCCAAGGCGAAGCCGAGGCAAGAGCTATACCTTCTGGAACCAGAGCAATAACTGCTATAAAGGAAGCAGATGCGCAGGAACGATCCCTAAAGCAAATACTCGGAATGCTCCATGACTAGGTATACCCATTCAGACTCGCTTTTGTTCAATTATAAATAAATAACCACTTTAATGGAGATTTATAGCATCATTCAAGTAAATACAGATTAAGATCGTAAAAACATAAGCTTGTAATATAGCTACACCTAATTCCAGACCGGTTAATGCAAGAACTATAAATAAAGGACCAAGATCCCCTATAAAATACAAAAGATCATTCATACATAGCATAGTCCAAGCGAACCCACTTAAAATCTTTACTAAACTATGACCGGCCATCATATTAGCAAATAAACGTATTCCTAAGCTTAATGCGCGAAAACAATAAGAAATTAGCTCAAGGAGTACTAAAAAAGGTGCTAATGGTAGTGGGACTCCAGCGGGTAATAAGAAGCTTAAAAAATGAAGCCCGTTTCTTTGAAATCCCACTATAGTAATGCCAATAAAAATAGAAAATGAGAGACCTAAAGTAATGAGAAAATGACTTGTAACTGTGAAGCTATAAGGTATCACACCCTGAAGATTACAAAATAACAAAAAAGTAAAAGTGACCAAGATGCAAGGGAAAAACTTTTGTTTAACATTTCCTGAAAGACCCCCTATTTGTTCGTTTACCAGGTTCAGCACGAAATCATAAATAGGCTCTACCAAGGATTGCCAAGCATTTGGTACTAAGTTTCCTCCTCCTTTTTTAGTAACAAAATGAATCAGAAGTAGGACCAAACTGAGAGTTAGCAGCATAAACAAAGATGAATTTGTGAATGAGAAATACAAGTTTCCTATATTCATAGGAATCAATGGGAGAATGGAAAATTGCTCAAGCGGGCTAGGTGCCTGAGTCCGAGTCTGCATCTCAGCAAAAGCACTCAAGTTATAATAAAAATAATTATAATGGTGATGGTGATAATAAAAAATTATTGCGTTGTCAGTTACAGTTCTTTCAATCGTTACATAATAATAATAATCCTTTATTACTCTCATAACTATAACATTTGTGCTTGTAATCATTGTGAACAGTTCAGTTATCAATAAAACAATGTTATTTGATCCCAATGTTTGTTTGGTTGTGTTTTACATTTTTCATGTTTTGACTTTTGTTCAATTTCAAACTCTACATCGCCTTCTGGAGAATTATACGCAAACTGGTACGTAAACATACTCAGTTTAATGCGAAAAATACTCCGGAACATCAACATATACTCAACATACCTTAAATAACCTTTACATAACTTATAAATAAGTTTTGAAGGCTTTGGTATGGCAAAAACAAGTTAATTCGCTTACAGGGACTAAACTTGACAAACTGCAAAAGTATGCCAATTTGAACTGTAACGAACATTACGGAACATGTCCATAAGTTAAACATACCATAAATATCCTTTACATAACTTAGAAATAGGCTTTGAGGGGTTTGGTATGCTAAAACAAACTTTTGGATCATTCAGGGACTAAAAGTGTTGCACAAGTTTGCACTTTCGCGCATAACATACGTTCTGAATACATCCGGACATCCAAAAATTTATGTAAGCATCCTTATATTATACCTTAGTGATTGGCATGAGAAAAATCCATTCGTCGCGTCATTTGGATCATTTTTCGCGCTTATGCGCATTCCGTCGTAATTAACCGAACATCGCGATCGTGCGGCCAAACGAACCAACATTCGACATATTTTTGAGCATGTTTCATGTCCACAATGTTTAGGCATCATTTTAGGGCCTTAAAATTTGCTTTATGGGCCTTAGAAGTGTCGGAAATGGCTTAAACATGCAACAGGGACCAAAACTGCCATTTCTGAAAGTATGTGCAGATCAGACATGCCCAGGCGGCCCGCCTGAGTTTTTTCTGATCCTGATGCGGGCCGCATGGCCCCTACAGTTGCAGAAACTTTGTTTTCTTGCAAAACTTGGCCTTTCAAACACTCCAAAGGGCAATGCCCTTTCACAATCAGTAGAGTTAAGGTCACATTAAGCCACCACAACATCTTGACAAGTGTACGGCTTGGATCGTGGCACGATATTCAAGAAACGATCCTAACGGCTTTACTTTTCCTATAAATACCCCCCCCTTTTGGTTAAAACCCACAAAAATTTGATCTAAATCTCTAAGTTGGAACCTTTGTTTCATACCTGAGCCATTTTGATCTAGATTAGCATTCGGGGACCTTTCGTAAGTGTTCTTTCGTTCTTTTATTCGCTTTTCGAGTCCGAAAGTCAACGTTTTGTTTGACTTTCTGCGTTGAGCAGCCTATGGTCAACACGAAGTTCATTGGAACTTCATAACGTGAGCGTGATCACGATGGTTATAGTCCATGGCGACTATACCTACTGATTACCACGTTATCTAGGCTCAGTGACGAGTCGTAGTTTCGGCCAAAATGCGCATTCTTGCGTATTTTGTAACCAAACTACTCATGAGCATCAAAGCCGTTTGTTTTGATGCCAAACCTGTTTTCTAAACTTAGTTAAGCATGTTCTAACATGCTTAGCTCGTCACTTTTAGTATAGTGCTTATATAGGGTCGTAAGGTAAGCGATCTAAACCATCGTTTATACTTTCGAACCCGACCCATTTGGTCAATCATTAGGATCCGACCAAACACATTAGGTGACCATAGCTATAACCTTCCGAGGTTATACCTTATGGCCACGATGTTAGGCGTTCCAAACGCGTTCTACGCGAACGACGCGTTAAGGTAGCATAAGCTACCTAAACGGGTCGTAATGGGTCGCAAGCACTTAGGTTAGGTTTCATTTTAGTATGTAGGCTTTGTTAAACCATATTACACGAGTCTCCATACTCGTTTGGTTTACGAACCCGCATACTATCCGATCCTTCCGATTTTGGTCCGGTATATTAACATAGCTACCTATTAGGTGCCGTTTGATATTCCGTGATCTCTAGCATTGTGTGATTATTACACAAGGAATTCAAAGCAATCTCAGGTGAGTACATTGAACCCCATCTTTTACTGTTTTCTAAACTGTTTTGGGGTGAAATACATGTGCCTACTTGTTACTTTCATGCTTTCCATGTTTTCACATCATATACCGGCTATGTTCATTAGTACATTATAGTACATGATTTCATTGCATTTCATGCTATGTATGCCCATTGTGTGCGTACTTAGTACATTGTTTTACATTACATTTCATGCTATGTATGCCTATTGTGTGCGTACTTAGTACATTGTTTTACATTACATTTCATGCTATGTATGCCCATTGTGTGCGTACTTAGTACATTGTTTTACATTACATTTCATGCTATGTATGCCCATTGTGTGCGTACTTAGTACATTGTTTCACATTACATTTCATGTTATTTATGCCCATTGTGTGCATACTTAGTACAATTGCTTACATCACATGCCTTCATTTTGGTATGACATTTGGTTTGTTTAACATGGAACAATACATTCATTAACATTAGCTACGCCGTTCGTTAGTAGGTAGTGGTACCATAGGAATTGACAACTCCCGTTCCTGAAATCCTGGGTTTGTTTGGATTGGAAGGAATGACCGAATTCGATATACATAACTTAGATAAACCTTTAATTTGTTTAAGGGTTTATCGCCACAGTCTCAAGGCTTAGATGTATGCATATTTCACAATACCGCATAAATGTCTGTATCAGTATAGCATGCATTTGTCCCACAAAACATAACGTTGATTTAAACCATGTTTTACTTCAATACCTTGTTTTTGTGCACTTTACATATGGTCTAGTTGATACATTTCGCTTGCCATACATGATATATTTTGAGTACACATTACATGATCAACATTAAACATAAACATTTAGACATTGATATACACATTTGGTGGTTTACATCGAACATAGACATTTCGATATGGTTTGCACAATAACACTTGACAATTGGTTTATACATGAACAATTTACATGGTGGTTGGTTTGGGTAAATGGTTTGAGTAACGTGGCGTATGTAATATGATACAATCATGGTGGATACGCCGCTGGTACTTCCTATATATAAATGTTTGTATAATATTACATATCGTAGCGTTATCTAAATCATTTCAGTTTAGACATATTACGTTTTATACAAATAACATACTTTTTACAAGGCATTGCTTTACAAACAAATTCAACTCAGTTTACTTGGTTATTCGTTTAACCTTACATTTATCTATACACATCATCTGATTTTATCGTTTTTCATACGATTTACAAAAACAAAACAAATTACAAGGTTCATGACTGATTGTTATTAAACATTTTCTTTAAACTCAAGTCATGAATCCCATTTTCACAAAACCTATGTATCTCACAGGCATTTTTTATGCTGACGTACCTACTTTAACATTTGTTTTCAGGAGCTGTTCCATAGGATGATGATCATGACACTAGGGCGGACCTGTGCCTTAGAGACTAAAAATGAAGATAGACTAGTTTAATTATGTCACGAACTCTTTGTTTTCCTATTTAAGACAGTGTATCACGCTTGTTTAATAAATAAAATGTAACTTTAATTTCCATGGTTATGAAACAATTAAATTCTGTCCCAACACTCCCCGGCGTTTCCGCCGCGGTTGCATGTTATACGTGGCCGGGGTGTGACAGAAGAGTTGGTATCAGAGCCAATGGTTATAGGGAATTAGGTTATTAGTAATGCTTTGACCTAGACTATAACTTTCTAGGACCCTAACACAAGTTATCTTGTGTTTAGATTATAAAACATGCACTTCACCTATCCTTAGGTGATAACCACAACGGGAACTTCGGTTCCGAATCCGCTTTGAAAATTAATCATCTGTTCTAGGATGATTGATTACTAGGTTTTGAACCCTCTGTTATATGGTTTTGAACCCTTTTGAATTTTCAAAATCTCGTCGAAGTTTTGGGCTTAAATAGTGTAAACACGTGCGAACTGGAAGTGTGAATGCCTATACCCTGGGTTTTCTGTCTAAGGCTAGAGTGTTCGTACAAATCCACATAATCGGACCAGTCACTCTTACCTGGGAACTCTTGGGGTGAGTGTTCACTTATAGGCGAACATGTCTTCGCGATACATTATTTTTGACCCACTTACTTTGACTAGACATTTCGTGTCGCTTGTTTGCTTTGCAATGCGTAACCACCATCTTTACTTTTGTTGATTCTGTTTCATCTCATTCTCTTCATCCAATCATCTCACTCGTTTCCTTTCATGTTTTCCTCTTTTAGAATGCCTCCTCGACGCGAACACCAGATAGCAACTGCCGAGCTGGCAGAAATTATCGCACAGCAGATGGCTGCCCAATTCCCAAATCTCTTTGCTCAATGGAACCAAGCCAACAACAACAACAATGGTACATGCAATTTCAAGAATTTTAATTCGGCTAAACCACTCAAGTTTAGTGGTTCTGACGGAGCAACTAGGCTTCTTCAATGGTTCGAGAGCATCGAGAATACTTTTCGCCACGTGCAGTGTCCGGATAATCGCAAGGTCGAGTTTTCTTTGAGCGTGTTTCAGAAGAGGGCTCTTACATGGTGGAATGGGGTAATGAGAGACCGTGGTGCAGATGTTGCTCTAGCACAGACATGGGCTGAACTAAGAGCTCTTATGATGAGGGAGTTTTGTCCTCGTCATGAACAACGAGCGTTGGAGAATGAGTTTGATGATTTGAAACAAGATAGTGGCGAGCACAGGGCATATACTGATAGGTTTGAGGAGATGAGTCTGCTTTGCCCGACTATGGTCGCCCCACTCGACAAGGCTATCGAAAGGTACATCGACGGCCTGCCTGACTCGGTACAAGACATTATCACTGGTAGCAACCCTACCACACTCCGTCAGGCAATCGAGTTATCAGCGACATTGACTGAGTCGCAGATTCGGAAGAATAAATTACACAGGAAGGGTGACAAGGGCAAGAAACAGTCGTCTGACAAGGAAGATAGCAAGAAAGGTCAAAACAAGAATGGAAAGGATTCTGGTTCATCGAAAAGGGCAAAGAAGCGTAAGGCTTCCCAGAACTATGCTGTCACTGCCCAAGCTAACCAGGCAGCTCCCAACCAACCCGCACAGCCTCCAGCAAAGAAGCCCTATTCAGGAAGTGCACCTTTGTGCAATCGATGCAACAGTCACCATCAGCCACAACATCAGTGCCGTTTCTGTACTAACTGTTGGAAGTCAGGTCATCTTGCCGATGTTTGTCGGTTTGCTCAAAATCGCGCAGTTCAGAACCCTGCTCAATAAGTTGCTCAACAGGGTCAAGCTGCACGACCACAATACCCACCAGGTGCTTGTTATAACTGTGGGGATCTGACCCATTACAGAAACCGGTGCCCAAGACTAGCCAACCAGAACCAGAATGCAAACCAGAATCAGGCTCAGGCTCGAGGGCGAGTCTTCAACATGAATGCTCAAGAGGCACAAGCAGACAATGAAGTGGTAAACGGTACGTTCTTTATTAATAATCAACCTGCATCTGTTCTTTTTGATTCGGGTGCCGACAAGAGTTTTGTGTTATTGTCTTTTGAGCCAATGCTTCGTGTGTCTAGAACGAAACTAGGTAAACCTTTGACAGTAGAGGTTGCCAGTGGTGAACCCATTGTTCTTAATTCTGTTCTACGCAACTGTCAGTTGAACCTTAACGACCATATTTTTCCTATTGACCTCACGCCTATGCAACTTGGAAGCTTCGACATTATAGTGGGTATGGATTGGTTATCTAAGCATCGCGCAGAGATAGTTTGTTCTGAGAAGATTGTTCGTGTGCCGCTGTCGACAGGCGAGATCCTACAGGTTCGTGGTGAGAAGCCTGCCGGTGGTCTCAAACTTATGTCTTGTTTTAAAGCACGGAAGTATCTACGGAAGAACTATGTGGCTTTCTTAGCACATGTTACAGCAGATAAAGGCAAAGGTAAGTCTATTTCAGATATTCCTGTCGTTCGGGATTATTCTGAAGTTTTCCCTGAAGAGTTACCTGGTCTACCCCCAGCACGCCAAGTCGAGTTCCGTATTGATCTCGTACCTGGTGCAAATCCCATTGCCAGAGCTCCATATCGTCTTGCACCGTCTGAGATGCAAGAGTTATCTAAGCAGCTTCAGGAGCTCTCTGACAAAGGTTTTATTCGTCCTAGCTTTTCACCTTGGGGTGCTCCCGTTCTTTTTGTCAAGAAGAAGGATGGATCTTTTAGGATGTGTATCGACTATCGTGAGCTTAACAAGCTTACCATCAAGAATCGATATCCCCTACCTCGCATTGATGATCTCTTTGATCAATTGCAAGGCGCTTCTTATTTTTCAAAGATTGATCTGCGATCTGGATATCATCAACTCCGTGTGCATGAAGAAGATATTCCCAAGACAGCGTTCCGCACTCGCTATGGACATTATGAGTTCACAGTCATGCCATTCGGTTTGACTAATGCTCATGCTGTTTTCATGGACTTGATGAATAGGGTCTGCAAACCTTATTTGGATAAGTTCATCATCGTTTTCATCGATGACATTTTGATATATTCTAAGACGCGAGCTGATCATGAGCAACACCTTCGTCTTACGTTGGAACTCCTAAAGAAAGAGCAGCTTTTCGCCAAATTCTCCAAGTGTGAATTCTGGCTTAAAGAGGTTCAATTCTTAGGACACATTGTCGACGAACAAGGTATTCATGTAGATCCTTCCAAGATCAGTGCGATTAAGGATTGGGATACACCTACTACTCCTACTGAAGTTCGTTCTTTTCTTGGTCTAGCGGGATATTATCGCCGCTTCATAGAAAACTTCTCAAAGATTGCAGTTCCTTTAACTGCTCTAACTCAGAAGAACAAGCCATTTGATTGGGGATTCAAGCAAGAGGAAGCGTTTCTGACTTTGAAACAAAAACTTTGCGACGCGCCTGTCCTAACCTTGCCTGAGGGCAATGATGATTTCGTCGTTTATTGCGATGTATATAAATTAGGTCTTGGCTGCGTCCTGATGCAAAGAAACAAAGTCATAGCATACGCATCAAGGCAATTGAAGATACATGAGAAGAACTACACCACTCATGATCTTGAGTTGGGTGCAGTTGTCTTCGCTCTCAAAATCTGGAGACACTATTTGTACGGTACAAAATGTGTGGTTTTCACAGACCACAAAAGTCTTCAGCACATCTTCAATCAGAAAGAACTTAACATGAGACAGCGACGCTGGGTTGAACTTCTAAACGACTACGACTGCGAGATTCGCTACCATCCTGGTAAGGCGAATGTCGTGGCCGATGCTTTGAGTCGCAAGGAACGTACTAAGCTTCATTTTGTTCGTGTCCAATCTGTTATTCAAGCTCAATCCGATATCCAAGCCCGAATTTCTCAGGCTCAACAATCTTGTGTTTCACAAGGCTTGATGGATAAGGAATTTCCTTATCACATAACTCCTGCTCTAGAACTGAAGGACAATGGATCGTATTACTTCATGGACCGTTTGCGGGTCCCAAGCCAAGATGATCTTCGTACCTTGCTTATGGATGAAGCCCATAAGTCTCGTTATTCTATTCATCCTGGCTCAGATAAGATGTATAAGGATCTTCGTATTCAGTATTGGTGGCCTGGTATGAAGAAAGACATTGCCTTATACGTATCCAAATGCCTTACTTGTCTTAAGGTTAAGGCTGTGTAACACCCCCAAAATTCCACCTGCGGAAACCCCGCGGGGCGTGTTACGCATCAGAGTTCGAGCCACCAATCACATTGAACCAATAATAAATATTTAAATAAGTCATGACATTAATTACCAAAATGAAATGTCAACATGATATTAATTCTCAAAAGTCGTGTAGCGGAAGCATGTAATAAGTTGTTTAGCAATTGTTTCATAATAATACTTAAAACCAATGTGTCCAATGTAAGTTAATCCAAGAGCCTCGATCCATGACCACTCCAGCACTCCCAGATAGCAAGTCCATGTTCCAAATGTTAACGACCTACAAGCATGCAAACAAGTGTGTCAGACTACGCTGGTGAGTTCAAAGTGTTGCTTACGTGTTGTGTTACCAGATATATGTTATTGCGATTCAATGTTGTGTTACGATGTTGCTCATGTTAGTTACCCTAGGGACTACGCCCTTACGTAACCGAGGAGTGTGCCTCTTAGCAACCCACTATGTTGTTCACGCTAGTTACCCTAGGGAAAACGCCCTTACGTAACCGAGGAGTGTGCCTCTTAACAACCATAGTGAAACCCAGATAATTAGTTCACCCCCGTCCTTACGGCCCGGTGTGAGGTTTCCCACCTAATAGCGCTATCAACTAATTACCCCCATTGCCCTCCAGGCAATCCGATAATAGATTCCATGTTCAATACCCAAAACCGATTAAGTTGTTTACCCAAAGTTTCCCTTCCAAATGTTTACCAGTTGTCCCAAACCACCGGGACGCATGCTTGAGAAAATGCAATGAACTCACCTGAGATTTGCTCGGTATGTTTTATCACTTTGTTTCACGTTGATCAACCATATCCTAAAGTGATTACCGATAACTATCAGTTCCGTATACACATGAATCACGTATTCTACATTCACATTGCACAAGTAATTTACATACATCATCATATAAGTTGCAACAGTCGTTCATGAAGTCCAACAGTAACATATGTCTTATTTTCACACAATTATCACATTGCACTACATGTACTCATCAAGTGACACATATTAGATGTTTAGCACGTTCACGGGTTCATATTACAAGTTTACATTCCAAGATATTCGACTAACATGCCAGATCATTACACGTAACACATAACAGTCAAGACATTAAACACAACCATGTGCGGCCCAGGCATTCGGGCCCACACGTCTTGTGTGACCCGAATGACCTTGTGCGACTGAACCACTTGTGTGACTGGTCCGCTTGTGCGACTGGTTTGGATTGTGCGACTGGTTTGAATTGTGCGACTGGTTTGAATTGTGCGACTGAAGACATCTTGTGCGACCAAGATGTCTTGTGCGACTAGTTTTATTATCCGGTTATTATGGAAATCGGTTACACGACTATTATCTTGAAATCAATTACCAAGTTTCCTTTTATTTGACCAATCAACAAGATAACAGTTTCATGCATACTCAATTATTCGATCAAATAAATAAATCATCAATTAATATGGACTCTAAATATCATAACAATCATCATCATTTCAATGCAGGAAGCCCTCAATCAATTAATACTAACAGTTTGCAATTTACCCCATACTCGATCAAATCAAGGATTTTATTCATCAATTCGTATAAACCCTAATATAACAAACATGAACAATGGCTATCACAACAAGCAATCAATCGGATTTTCAGGCTAACATACAATCTATCATGCCAAAACAATATCAACTACCATAACAGTCCCACCTATAACCGAGAATCATGATTTCAGTGGTGTACATTCAGACCTAGATCATATCAACAACATGCAACCATATCAATCGTTAATTGCCCAAAATCTTATATGAATCAATTCGGTTTATGTGTTCCAAGTATAATCATAATTCTGCTAGCATGAAACCCTAGTTCACCACATAAAATATGTCGTCAAAACATAGCAAAAACAATCAAGAATTACTAACCAAAGAGCCGAGTAGATTAGCCTTGCACGAGGTGGGTGACTTCGGGTAAGGGCTGCCGTTCCGTTCCAAGGGAAACCGAGAGAGAGAGGTGATTAGGGTTGATATGTGTTTTGTGGTTTTACCAATTATGAGAGTCAAAACCCACCTAATGGGTATGAGTATTCGCAAAAGGGGAAGTGGGCCGAACCCTCAATGGGCTGCCCCATGATCCGAGCATAAACAATACGGCCCAAACGGGCTTGTGCGGTTGAATGGGTATTGTGCGGTTCGGATTGGGCCCGATTACATACACACACATATTACTTAATACAATGCACAAAGTCATAACAATCATTAAATAGTATGTTTCACATAAGCACGTAGCGTTACAAGATAGGTCTAAAGTACGAGTTTATTGGAACAACCAGAGATCCCAGTTTGGAAATGGGAAAACATTACTATGGATCTCATTACTAAACTCCCGCGCACAAAGAAAGGTCACGATGCCATCTGGGTAGTTGTTGATCGTCTTACCAAGTCAGTGCATTTCTTGCCAATCCGTGAGGATTTTTCGGGTAACAAACTTGCTCAAATCTACGTGGATGAAATTGTAGCTCGACATGGTGTTCCTTTGAACATCATTTCTGATAGAGATGCTCGTTTCACTTCTCATTTTTGGAGAACCATGCAATCTGCTATGGGGTCCCAACTCAATCTGAGCACAGCTTATCATCCGCAAACGGATGGTCAATCTGAAAGAACAATCCAGACACTGGAGGATATGCTTAGAGCTTGTGTGATCGATTTTGGTGGTAGTTGGGATTCACATCTTCCGTTGATTGAATTCTCCTACAACAACAGTTATCACTCCAGCATTAACATGGCTCCTTTCGAGGCTCTCTATGGTCGAAAATGTCGTTCACCAGTCTGCTGGAATGAGATTGGCGAGGCTCAACTTACTGGACCTGCCCTCATTTTAGAGACAACTGATAAGGTTAAGAAAGTTCGTGATAACCTTCAGACAGCTAGAAGCCGTCAAAAGAGTTACGCGGACCTAAAACGCAAGCCCTTGGATTTTCAAGTCGGTGATCGTGTATTACTTAAGGTCTCACCTTGGAAAGGTGTGATCAGATTTGGAAAGAAAGGAAAACTTGCACCAAGATACGTTGGACAATTCAAGATCGTCGAAAGAATCGGTAAGGTAGCCTACAGACTTGAGTTACCTTCTGAACTTGGAAATGTTCATCCAACCTTTCACGTGTCCAATCTCAAAAGGTGTTTAGCTGATGAGAACCTCCACATACCGCTTGACGAAATTCGTGTTGATAAAAGACTGAAATTTGTTGAGAAACCGGTGGAAATCATGGAACGTGAAGTCAAGTGGCTAAAACGCAAGCGCATTCCTTTGGTCAAGGTTCGCTGGGAATCTAAACGTGGACCCGAGTTTACTTAGGAACGTGAAGATCAAATGAAGGCGAAATATCCGCATCTTTTTCCACGAGTTTCCTCTAAATAAATTTCGGGACGAAATTTCCACAAGTAGGGGAGACTGTAACATTTGTGCTTGTAATCATTGTGAACAGTTCAGTTATCAATAAAACAATGTTATTTGATCCCAATGTTTGTTTGGTTGTGTTTTACATTTTTCATGTTTTGACTTTTGTTTAATTTCAAACTCTACATCGCCTTCTGGAGAATTATACGCAAACTGGTACGTAAACATACTCAGTTTAATGCGACAAATACTCCGGAACATCAACATATACTCAACATACCTTAAATAACCTTTACATAACTTAGAAATAAGTTTTGAAGGCTTTGGTATGGCAAAAACAAGTTAATTCGCTTACAGGGACTAAACTTGACAAACTGCAAAAGTATGCCAATTTGAACTGTAACGAACATTCCGGAACATGTCCATAAGTTAAACATACCATAAATATCCTTTACATAGCTTAGAAATAGGCTTTGAGGGGTTTGGTATGCTAAAACAAACTTTTGGATCATTGAGGGACTAAAAGTGTCAAAAAGTGCACAAGTTTGCACTTTCGCGCATAACTTACGTTCTGAATACATCCGGACATCCAAAAATTTATGTAAGCATCCTTATATTATGCCTTAGTGATTGGCATGAGAAAAATCCATTCGTCGCGTCATTTGGATCATTTTTCGCGCTTATGCGCATTCCGTCGTAATTAACCGAACATCGCGATCGTACGGCCAAACGAACCAACATCCGACATATTTTTGAGCATGTTTCATGTCCACAATGTTTAGGCATCATTTTAGGGCCTTAAAATTTGCTTTATGGGCCTTAGAAGTGTCGGAAATGGCTTAAACATGCAACAGGGACCAAAACTGCCATTTCTGAAAGTATGTGCAGATCAGACATGCCCAGGCGGCCAGCCTGAGTTTTTTCTGATCCTGATGCGGGCCGCATGGCCCCTACAGTTGCAGAAACTTTGTTTTCTTGCAAAACTTGGCCTTTCAAACACTCCAAAGGGCAATGCCCTTTCACAATCAGTAGAGTTAAGGTCACATTAAGCCACCACAACATCTTGACAAGTGTACGGCTTGGATCGTGGCACGATATTCAAGAAACGATCCTAACGGCTTTACTTTTCCTATAAATACCCCCCCCCCCCCTTTTGGTTAAAACCCACAAAAATTTGATCTAAATCTCTAAGTTGGAACCTTTGTTTCATACCTGAGCCATTTTGATCTAGATTAGCATTCGGGGACCTTTCGTAAGTGTTCTTTCGTTCTTTTATTCGCTTTTCGAGTCCGAAAGTCAACGTTTTGTTTGACTTTCTGCGTTGAGCAGCCTATGGTCAACACGAAGTTCATTGGAACTTCATAACGTGAGCATGATCACGATGGTTATAGTCCATGGCGACTATACCTACTGATTACCACGTTATCTAGGCTCAGTGACGAGTCGTAGTTTCGGCCAAAATGCGCATTCTTGCGTATTTTGTAACCAAACTACTCGTGAGCATCAAAGCCGTTTGTTTTGATGCCAAACCTGTTTTCTAAACTTAGTTAAGCATGTTCTAACATGCTTAGCTCGTCACTTTTAGTATAGTGCTTATATAGGGTCGTAAGGTAAGCGATCTAAACCATCGCTTATACTTTCAAACCCGACCCATTTGGTCAATCATTAGGATCCGACCAAACACATTAGGTGACCATAGCTATAACCTTCCGAGGTTATACCTTATGGCCACGATGTTAGGCGTTCCAAACGCGTTCTACGCGAACGACGCGTTAAGGTAGCATAAGCTACCTAAACGGGTCGTAATGGGTCGCAAGCACTTAGGTTATGTTTCATTTTAGTATGTAGGCTTTGTTAAACCATATTACACGAGTCTCCATACTCGTTTGGTTTACGAACCCGCATACTATCCGTCCTTCCGATTTTGGTCCGGTATATTAACATAGCTACCTATTAGGTGCCGTTTGATATTCCGTGATCTCTAGCATTGTGTGATTATTACACAAGGAATTCAAAGCAATCTCAGGTGAGTACATTGAACCCCATCTTTTACTGTTTTCTAAACTGTTTTGGGGTGAAACACATGTGCCTACTTGTTACTTTCATGCTTTCCATGTTTTCACATCATATACCGGCTATGTTCATTAGTACATTATAGTACATGATTTCATTACATTTCATGCTATGTACGCCCATTGTGTGCGTACTTGGTACATTGTTTTACATTACATTTCATGCTATGTATGCCCATTGTGTGCGTACTTAGTACATTATTTTACATTACATTTCATGCTATGTATGCCCATTGTGTGCGTACTTAGTACATTGTTTCACATTACATTTCATGCTATTTATGCCCATTGTGTGCATACTTAGTACAATTGCTTACATCACATGCCTTCATTTTGGTATGACATTTGGTTTGTTTAACATGGAACAATAAATTCATTAACATTAGCTACGCCGTTCGTTAATAGGTAGTGGTACCATAGGAATTGACAACTCCCGTTCCTGAAATCCTGGGTTTGTTTGGATTGGAAGGAATGACCGAATTCGATATACATAACTTAGATAAACCTTTAATTTGTTTAAGGGTTTATCGCCACAGTCTCAAGGCTTGGATGTATGCATATTTCACAATACCGCATAAATGTCTGTATCAGTATAGCATGCATTTGTCCCACAAAACATAACGTTGATTTAAACCATGTTTTACTTCAATACCTTGTTTTTGTGCACTTTACATATGGTCTAGTTGATACATTTCGCTTGCCATACATGATATATTTTGAGTACACATTACATGATCAACATTAAACATAAACATTTAGACATTGATATACACATTTTGTGGTTTACATCGAACATAGACATTTCGATATGGTTTGCACAATAACACTTGACAATTGGTTTATACATGAACAATTTACATGGTGGTTGGTTTGGGTAAATGGTTTGAGTAACGTGGCGTATGTAATATGATACAATCATGGTGGATACGCCGCTGGTACTTCCTATATATAAATGTTTGTATAATATTACATATCGTAGCGTTATCTAAATCATTTCAGTTTAGACATATTACGTTTTATACAAATAACATACTTTTTACAAGGCATTGCTTTACAAACAAATTCAACTCAGTTTACTTGGTTATTCGTTTAACCTTACATTTATCTATACACATCATCTGATTTTATCGTTTTTCATAAGATTTACAAAAGCAAAACAAATTACAAGGTTCATGACTGACTGTTATTAAACATTTTCTTTAAACTCAAGTCATGAATCCCATTTTCACAAAACCTATGTATCTCACAGGCATTTTTTATGCTGACGTACCTACTTTCACATGTGTTTTCAGGAGCTGTTCCATAGGATGATGATCATGACACTAGGGCGGACCTGTGCCTTAGAGACTAAAAATGAAGATAGACTAGTTTAATTATGTCACGAACTCTTTGTTTTCCTGTTTAAGACAGTGTATTACGATTGTTTAATAAATAAAATGTAACTTTAATTTCCATGGTTATGAAACAATTAAATTCTGTCCCAACACTCCCCGGCGTTTCCGCCGCGGTTGCATGTTATACGCGGCCGGGGTGTGACAATAACTGGTGATACCTATATGACTCCTACTCTTATTGATGAATGTGGGTGTTGATACCTCTTCCAGTCTTCTTTTTCATGCCCACTAGGCCAAAGAAAAGTCAAATGAGCGAGGAAGGTTATAGCAAAGCACGAAATAGAATCTATATGAGCGGGCATTCATTCTTTCAGCGGGGGTTGCTAATGCTAATACCTGAGGAGAGTAGTTCCTCAGCAACGATAGGTGATATCTGTGACCAGCCCCGGCCCCGGATCACATCCTTCACCCGCTCATAACCTTGAAAGTAAGAGACTTTCTCCTTATCCAATTCCCTTGGGCGCTACAAAGTATCCTACTCCAACACTTGGGAATGGAAACAAGACTCCTTCGGAATGATTGGCTTTAGCCCTTTCCCCTGGGTGCACATCCAAGACTCAAAATATGAACTTCGAATAAAACCTAAAATTTCGGTCTTGCAGCAGCAGCAGAAGAGTTCGCGGATCACCTATTTATTTAATATAATAAAATTCAAATAACTTCCCGCTGCTGAAAGATCCCCATCAAATGCTACATCCGAAGCAACTATAAGTCGATCTGCCAAACAAAACTCCCCTTTATAGAAGGGTTTCACCCCAAGCTCCTTTAGAGCAAGGCTTTTCCGGCTTTACTGACTTAGCTGAATAATCCGCTCTAGCAACTCTTGGTCAAGCTGTTTTCATCTACTTATACTTAGCTTCGGTATTGTACCCAAGAGAATCTGAATTAGAAAAAGTACCTAGACCTGGATCCAAGATCACGATATCCGGAATCAGTTTTGGAGGTCGATTCGGATACCCCACCCTTATTATAGAGGAGAGTTTGGCACTTAGTAGCCTGGTTAGGAACTTATTTTTAAGTCCTTCGGCCTTCGCAAACAAACAGCCCGACCAACCCAAGTAATCCCCCATAACATCAATCAGTACCGCAAAAGGCTCAAAATCTAAGTCTCCAGCAGCTGCGGAGCGGGGGATAAAGGAACAACAGGATTACAACATTGCACATGATCAATCAGAATGCGGGAGCGCAGAGCCTTTAAGAGATAGGGGATGCGGGAGCATAATACTAAAGACTCAAAAGAAACCACAATAATTAACAAAAACGAGGAACATCGGAGTTCAAAAGGTGACGCTGAGATGTCGCGTTGCCAAAGGTTGAGGAGGACTCTCTCTATAGAGGGGAACAAAGGTAGAAACATGGTGTGGCGATTGCCACCGAAGTGCGGAGGTCTGAGAATAATATAGGGCTTGGATGATAATTAACAACAGAAACATAGAGTTGTGATGACGATGATGATGACAATGACGGTGGAGGTTGCATAAATACACATAACTTGTTTAGATAGAATTATTAATATAAAAATTTCTATAAATGAAACAAAAATTATAGTTTTACCAAATCGTTGAACCTCCTTATGGATTCTGAAGCGTTATTTGCTCGGTTCCATAACCCCCCCCCCCCCCTATTTTCCCAAATTGAATGCTGTCTATCATGGATTGAAGTAAAGTTGATGAAATTTCAAGCAAAACTAGGCTTTATAATTGATAATTATTTTGTTTTTATTAATAAAAGATGGTTGTTCATTCTAAAAAAATGTAGGTGAAAAGAAGCAAAAGTGTGACTGTAATTTCTATCTAAAAAACTAAAATAAAATTTGAGTAAAATGAGAAGCATCCTTGTATTGTATGCAATCAATGACACAACAGACAGCCGAAACATATTTCATTCAAGTCACATCAACATTCAATCCTCACACACACACAGCAAGCAGTGAGGAGGAGATCCAGATTCATCTATTTCGATTCGATTCGATTCGATTGGATTGATTTAGGTACGCTACTTACTCCTCCTCCTCCTTATCAAACAACAATTATAGATCTGAATTTTCTGTTTGCTCATCATTTCAATTCATGTATTCTCCTCCATCTCATTTGATTGCGGATCTGATTACCTATTCTTCTTCTTCTTCTTCTTCCAATTTCATTCATTCATTTTCTATTGTTATTCAACTCAAGTTGAAGTTGCACTTGAAATAAAGATAGCCTGCTTAAGGATTTTTAGGTATTATTAGGTGTTTCCATTAGCCGCATTTGTTGCTTTGCTTTGCTTGCTCACTAGAGATTTATTTATTTTAGTATCATTCATTCTTTATTAATAATTAATTATCCTTCATCAATCATTAATAAGATTTTCAAAGAGGATTTTTTAATTTCACAGACACTAGGTTTTCAGTGCTTGCTTCATTCATATTTCCCCTTTAAATTTATTATTATTATTATTATTATATAGTTGATGCTGCTGATAGATTATAGCCAGGTATGTTTATGCCCTGTGTGCGATGATTACAGTCATCCGTTATTGTTACCATAGACATTTATGGACAGAACCAACCCCCCCCCCCCCCCCACCCAATGTTAATTGTAGCCGCCTCTCCTCCTTCTAGCTGCTGCCTGCATCAATTCTTTTCTTTCTTTCTTTCTTGATTCCTCTTCTTAACTTTGTAAACTAATATGAATGAATGCTAACCTTTCTTCAAAATCTGATATATTTTTTCAGAAAAAAAAATATCTGTGACAAAACAAACAAGAAATTGGATGCGGGATCAACGATACTGAAAATGCCTCCATCAAGTAAGGCTGATAAAAAGGCGGCAGTAGATGCTGCAGCATGGATGTTCAACATAGTCACTTCCGTGGGGATCATCATAGTCAACAAAGCGTTAATGGCCACATATGGTTTCACTTTTGGTATCTTCTTCTGCCAACATATTTTCTTAAAAATTCATCCGGTTACTAGACTAGACTAGATATTCATATTTCTACTTGCAGCAACAACGTTGACTGGATTGCATTTCGTTACTACCACCTTGATGACCCTTGTTCTTAGGTGGCTGGGCTACATCCAACCATCCCATCTACCCACTTCAGAACTTATGAAATTTGTCCTCTTTGCTAACTTCTCTATTGTCGGGATGAACGTCAGTCTTATGTGGAACTCAGTGGGATTCTACCAGGTAATAATAATATTCATTTCGGTCTCCCTCCCGTTCTGATCTTGAAATATCTATGCTGAGTTGTATTTTGTTAATGTCAGATCGCAAAGTTGAGTATGATCCCTGTATCATGCTTATTTGAAGTTGTGTTTGATAAGATTCGATATTCAAGAGACACAAAACTCAGTATTTTGGTGGTTCTTCTGGGTGTTGCTGTCTGCACTGTTACTGATGTGAGTGTTAACGCCAAAGGTTTTCTTGCTGCTTTCATTGCAGTATGGACCACCTCTCTTCAGCAATACGTAATTTTTCCATCCCTCAACTTTAATGAAGCGTTCAATCGTTACATGGATTCTTGCAAAAGAAACACCTTTTCTTAATTTTGAATGAACTGCCTTGTTCCGAATCTGACTTTTTATGTGCAATACAGTACGTTCATTACCTTCAAAGGAAATACTCGTTAAGCTCCTTCAATCTGCTGGGACATACCGCACCTATCCAGGCTGGATCTTTGCTAGTATTGGGCCCGTTTTTGGATTACTGGTTGACTGACAAGAGAGTGGACGCTTTTAAATATGATCTACCATCTACGGTGAGTGTACTTCACTTCATATACAGTTATTTCATTAACTTCAATTACAATCTGTGTGCACGATGGTACAAAGTAGTGGTTTTTTGTTGTTGGGTGACTGAGTGTTTTAGCGGCACAGGTGTTCATACTCCTATCGTGCACAATTGCGGTAGGCACGAATCTGAGCCAGTTCATCTGCATCGGGCGATTCACAGCGGTCTCGTTCCAAGTACTTGGGCATATGAAAACCATACTGGTTTTGATTTTGGGGTTCATATTTTTTGGGAGAGAAGGGTTGAACCTTCATGTGGTGATTGGGATGATCATAGCCATAGTGGGCATGATTTGGTACGGGAATGCGTCTTCAAAACCCGGCGGCAAAGAACGCCACGCTCATTTGCTTCCCAAAAACAATCACCAAACTTCAATCGCGGGTGAGAAGGTCTAAAGCATAGTTAGTTGTTGATACCCAAAATTTCTTTCTTTTGATTAAATTACCATTATTTGTGTTATTTTTATCACTTTCTGATATGAGGATCTTGGTGAAGCAAATGTTTCTTTGTTTAACCTATGATGATGATTCTAAATTGTAGTGTGGAAAAAATCAAATCTCATTATTATTATTATTATTTTTGGTTCATTTTCGTTTTCATAATAATCAATATAAGTACTTGTAACATTCTAGAGTAAATAACAAAAAAAAAAAAAAACCACCAATATATTTAATTTGGAACATGACATGAAACTGAAAACACAAGTAGAGAATAGAGATATGTTGTATCCAAACAGAAGAAGTTTAAGTATCCAAAGATCAATTTGTGATACAATCTGAAATACAAAGGCAAAGGCATATATCTCTCTCTATGCATAAGTAAAAGATAACGAGTCTATAAATATAATCATCAAGCAGGCACCATGTATACTGTACAACCCTATCGCCATCGACTAGATTAGATGGATATTGGACACCCCAACTCCTTTGCAGCAATATCCAGATAATCAATTGGCATTCCAGTTGCAACTCGACTCCTCGCTTCCCAGGTTAGACATTTCCCCAGGTCTGCTTCCCAGTCGATGGCATTCGCATCTTCACCTACTGCCCCCACTTGCAATATGGCTCGAAGAACAGATATGCTGAGTGTTCGCACGTGAGCACTCGGGTGAGAAAGGCATCGTACTGTAGCTGGCAGGCGACACTATCACAGACACAAATAATTAGCCAATGTGTTTATTTTATAATTTTCTAAAGTTAGTTTATCTTTTTTACCTTGAGTAGATTAGAGAGACCATCTGCAACTGCCAACCCTGATTCTCCCCACTCAAGAACAGGCTGAACTGCTCTAGCTGTTGCTTCCAGAAGCTGAAATCGAGCATGAAATAAACAACACGTCACCAAATATTGACATAAAACAGCGTCACAAACATGTTGATACATTATGTGAACTATATGTTATGGTTTAACACGAATGATAATAAGAACAAAAACCTCAAGTTGTGGTAAGGTGCAAGCTTCTCCATCAACAAGCATGCCATCAGTGGCACGCAGTAGCAGGTCTAATGCAGTGGCTAAAATCATTAGCGACTCGGGGGTGTCGTGTTTTCTCATTAACTCCACAATTAACTTCACGATTCTTTGATTTATTCTCCACATTTTTTGACCAAGATCGTCGTCTTTAGCAATCCATGGCTGTAATTCCCTCTCGGCCTGACATGCAAATACATAAAACCAGGAAAGTGACTAAACAATAATAAATTAAATATAACTGACGGCTAAATACTTGTCAAACGATAATGCTAATCAATAAATGTTTAGAAACAATCCAGAGATGAACAAAATCTGGACCTGAAGAACGATAGCAGTTGCAGCTATTGTCGGTGATGCTGACACCACATTGCAGAGTGCATCAACCACCTGTGTCGAGAAACAACGATAAATTGAAAGTGTCACATAGACGCACCAATACTGAGATACAAGTATCAGAAATGGTTTTTAGTATAAGATGGACGTTGTTAAAAATAGAAAGATTACCTGTCTCCATCCTTGCTGAGCAGAGGTGCTTTCTGCAGTAAGTTGCATTTCAGGTGATGCGATCATCTTATGCCAGAGCAACGACACAACGGAGAAACACAACTCTTGTTTCTCCGTCAGTACGGATCTTAAAAGAACACGTGCACTGCCATTAAATCCAATATGTCGGTCCATTGTAAGAAAATTAGCCAACTCTGAAGCATTAAACGGAAAACTCATTATCCCTTTCTCAGAGCTGCTGTCCATGTCATCACATAACTTAGAAACTTTATCATCCGTTGCCATAGTTTTTACAGTGACTTGATGTGCGGTTGATGACTCCCCTGTTTCTGTTTCACAGCTATTTTGTTTTTTACCGTTTAAGCATACAATAGGGTGATGATTTGAGATGGGTGCATCCAACGGCTCTGCTTTGTTGACGATTGATGCCACTGCTTTACCATGAATATCGATCAAATTATAAAGTGAAGATGCTGTAGAGTGAATTTGTTTATCCCATTTGCACCTCATCAAAACCGATAGTGCACGCATGCAAGCCTTTGACCGTCTAAAAAGCTCGGAAATATGAGCCGCGACCATAGCTGCAGCGACTATTTCATTTGAACTATAACTCCAAGACGTGCCAACAGACGACGGTTTTAGAGAAAAAAGCGCTTCCAATATTGATAATATCCTGCGAGTGTGACTAACTGCCGAATCGATACTGTTCTGGAAACCATTTGCAGATTTAACCAGCTTTACGTTTTTTGAAACGTCCTCGGTATTTGAATGATTACTACTACCTGCTCTTGAAATCAAAGGAAAAAGCTGAAGCTCACAAGCAAGAGCACAAACAGCAGCCAGAACGTAAGAATCAAAAGCCGCAACAGGTCCTTGTTTATTTACTGTTTTACCCCCTTTGCCTTTTGGTTTCTTTCCCACATGAAGCTGGGCTTCATGGCTAACACACACAGTCAAAATAACAAAAAGTAGTCTAGACGAAAGCTCGATAGTGGCACATGATTCTAAAAACAGCGAGTGAACCATGGTTCGAAGCTCGGCTACCGCCAAATTTTTGGAAGCAGACCCGAAAACGTATCGTGTTTTTGTTGTGTGTTCGAACGAAGATTCTGCTGGAAATGTTCTTTGAAGGATTGTTTCAACGGTAGCAACAAATATCTTCATGAGACATGCTTCAGATGGACTGCCACGTGGCAGATATTCAAGAACTTTAAGGAGGGGTATGTATAGGTTCCATGATAATACAGGTGGTTGTAAAGGGGTCGCAACGATGATTTCGGGAAGATCAATTACAGATGAACTCAACGGAATTAAGCCATACGCAGCTTCCCATATCGTGCATATCCTCCATTCAACCTCAGGCCCGTGTGCACATAGCATTGATGCTATCCCTTGAGCTGTAGCTTCAATCGTTGCTTCAGCTGCTGGCATTTGTCTCTGCGTATATATAATTTGAGTTTCCGGTTTTATGTAGCTTACGTTTCGTACAATTACAACAGTGGAGATAAACTGATAAACGCATACCTGTTTTTTATGGGTTGAAATGTAATCACCAGTAGGTTCAACTGGCCTAAGCGGAGGAAAAAGCAAAGCAGGTTGGGAAAGTATCCGGAAAAGTAAAGCAGCAGCGGAGTCTGCTGCAATGCCAGCTCGCATGGACATTGCGGTTCCAATTGCACGCAAGAAGTGCAAATGCATCCAGTTTCTAGGCAGCTAAAAAGTAAAAAAAAAAAAAAATTAAAAAGATAAGTAAAGACCTTATGTGGTTTAAAAAAAACCTTTGATAACATCTACTGAGATTTATATGTGTGTGTGTGTGTAACAACTGAAACTATAATTAGACATCATATTTTCATATTCAACGATATATATTACTCTCAGTCATAGCATTCAGAAAAAAAAAATAATAAGACCATCTTTCATAAAAGCTATTAACTAAACCTGATTAAACAAAAATCAAAGCTATGACAGTTTATATCAATAGATATGTCACTCACAAATGACTCACTGGACCTGGTTACTAGCTTGAAGCCCTGAAATCTTCAGGCATTGCGTTTTATTGATTTTATATATATTAAGAAAAGCTTAACTAAATTTATCAGGGGAGTTGTGTGCTTATGTTGAAATATCAATCATCACTAAAATCAAGTACAGAAACAGCAGACGATCCGTCTGTAAACTTCAACCACCATGAAGCTTTGTGTTAACTTTTTTGGCTGAATAAATATTTGTTTTAGTTGGGCCCAATGAGAAGCAGGAAGAGATTCCTACCTGCGACCTTTGGATTTACAAAGCCCGGCAGTCTAGTCCTTCCAACGAGTAAAGTCTGCATGAAAGAACTGAAACCAAGATTTCAGTTTGTACAACCAGAGGCGACGGTCTTTAGAAAAGTATGAATCAAACTCATGAAATGTGACATGAGCACAGTAATGTACTTTTACAGATAGGTTCTATAACATTGATGACCCTAACTCGACATGAAAACCTAAAGGTGAAACTTTGACCTGGAACAAAGGTCATGAAGAAAACAGACGATCGAGAGTGTAAGGGAGTATTAGGGAACAGGATAGAGAACTGGGTTTCTCGAAGAGATTTAAGCATATTATTGCTGTATAGAACTGAATGTGCAAATACCATATTATTATATAAGCACACAACCCTATTGGTCATCAAGTCATGTTTAAACTCCCCAACCATGTTTTAATAAGCAAGTAGAGTCAGCTTTTAGTCTGTTAGTCAAGTGATTTTCTAGTCTATGGAAATAGTTTGGATAAAAGAAAGAGGATATAAACATACGTAAGAACAACCCATAAATAGACGTTTTGAGTCACATATTTTGCAATATTTGACCAGGTACATAGTTTAATGACTTAATCAAGGTGTTATAATAAAAAAAAATTATTTAACCAAGCATAGAGACAGTTGAACAGATCAAGTAATGTCCCCATGTTGCAACAAGAAAGTTTATAGAACTAAATCCAGTTTTAACCAAGAAAACAAAGCAAAATAGATTAAACAAGCACACATTCGACCTACGGTGAACTCACATGCGCAAAGGCCCGTGTGTGGATCTATCAACATATAAGCAACACTCAGATGGCAATGATATTGGCAGTTTTGAAAAAAAAAACAGCTTAAGCTTTAAATTTTACAATCAACTTACCCTCATTCCAGATGCATAGTCTTCTGCTGCTCGAAGCAGTTCAACAAGTTGAACAGCTGCATCAAGAGCATCTGGGGCCCACGATGGTGGTGCCTCTAGCAGTCCAAGAAGAAGCCTTTGTGTGGCACTCGGACTAGCAATGGCATAATACCTAAAGTACCATGGAACAGAAACAAGTTTGAAACATAATGTCACGATCTTCGGTAACAAAAAACAGCATATATTCTGCTTTATAAATTATAACCTGTGAAACAATCTTGCATATGGCTCTAAAGCAGGAAGGCCTGCAACAAGGTGCTCATCCATGGCGGTTGTCGGTGGAGGAAGTAACAGAGCAGGAACGGCAGCTGCAGTTAGAGTAGCGGTTTCATATCGAGCAACTTCTTCATCACATACACTTAAAATTACACCAGCTCCGTTAGCAACTGCCCATCTAGGAGTAGATGGCATTAATTGTGGATGCTTTCCAGATCCGCGTGAAGAAGCCATCACTGAACATAAACATCATGTGTTATCCTTCTGTCAACAATACAATATTATATAAATTAATGCTAAAAATAATTTAATTGGTGTAAAAGATATCGAATTAGTGAAGTTGTAATCTGATACGAAATCAGACTCAATTCAGGAGGGAAATTAGGAAAAGGAAGTGGGTGACTGGGGCTGAAAAATAGGAAGTAGCTGCTGTTTAGTTTACGTTTAAATGTGTTTCTGTGTTTAGTTTAGGAATATGGTTTTTATATTTTTAGAAAAGAGTTAATTGCCATTTTAGTCCCTGTGGTTTGGGTCATTTTGTCAGTTTAGTCCAAAGGTTTCTTTTTTAACACCTGGATCCAAAAAGGTTTCATCGTTGCCATTTTGGTCCAACTGGCTTAACTCCATCCATATATGTTAAGTCTGCCAAGGGTATTTTAGTCATTTCATTTTTCTTTTTATTAACCCTTTATGGCTAAAATGACTAAAATGCCCTTGGCAGACTTGACAAATATGGATAGAGTTAAGTCAGTTGGACCAAAATGGCAACGATGAAATATTTTTGGATTCAGATGTAAAAAATGAAACCTTTGGACTAAACTGGCAAAATGGGCCAATCCACAGGGACTAAAATGGCAATTAACTCTTTAGAAAATTCAGAATTGTATTCTGTTTTGGAGACTTAATCCTTCTCGAAATGGATTAAAATCTGTAGCTGATTAGTTTAGTTTTCTGGGTTTTATCATTTGGTTCCATTGTCGGGAAATCAAATGGCACTTACAACCCGGAATTTGGCGGATCAACTAGCAACCATTGCAGCACAATTAGATGCCATTCTGGCATCTTTGAGGGACGACGTTGACGAAATCAAAGCCCAGATGATCGGAGATGGCTGTAACATTGAAGAATCAGGCAGTGATTTGAAGAAGACAGTGGAGATGGGCATAAAAGGGACGCCAACTGATGAAGAATTGAATAAAGAAGAACCGGAGGCTGAAGTGCTTATACAGAAATCTAGAACCGTGTATAATGCTGGTAGGATCGATGTCCCTGATTGTACTTCCCAGAACTATGACCAACTTCAAAAGGACTTCCCCCAAAAATTGATTTGTCATGAGAATGAGCATGTTGTTTTAACGCAGCCACTTCCTCAATTGAAAACAAATCCGGAGATTGAAGATTTGGATCCACTAAACCTCTCAAGGGAAGATTTGACCAAACATAGGGATGCGAGGTTATCACCCAGATTTTTTGGGCCATATAGTCTTTGATAAGGTGGACCCAATAGTCTATGAGTGTGCGCTTCCACAGGGCTCTTGCATCCACCCTATCATTCATATTACAACGTTCAAGGCGGCTCGTAGACAACTCACTGCTTCATTGGATACTTCCCAGCCTACTACTAAAGTTCTAAACAATCATGGGGTCCAGGAAACCGGTCAAGCTATAATGGAATGGCTCATCGCTTGGTATAACAGTCAATAAATATCAGATAAGCGACTTGAGGACAAGTCGTTTCACCGGCCAGGATGTATTGATACGAAATCAGACTCAATTCAGGAGGGAAATTAGGAAAAGGAAGTGGGTGACTGGGGCTGAAAAATAGGAAGTAGCTGCTGTTTAGTTTACGTTTAAATGTGTTTCTTTGTGTTTAGTTTAGGAGTATGGTTTTTATATTTTTAGAAAATTCAGAATTGTATTCTGTTTTGGAAACTTAATCCTTCTCGAAATGGATTAACATCTGTAGCTGATTAGTTTAGTTTTCTGGGTTTTATCATTTGGTTCCATCGCCGGGAAATCAAACGGCACTTACAACCCGGAATTTGGCGGATCAACTAGCAACCATTGCAGCACAATTAGATGCCATTCTGGCATCTTTGAGGGACGACGTTGACGAAATCAAAGCCCAGATGATCGGAGATGGCTGTAACATTGAAGAATCAGGCAGTGATTTGAAGAAGACGGTCGATTGTTATGGACTAATACCATTGCAAGGTATGGGACTTGTCCCACATCGGTTGTATGGGCAACTGATGTGGGGTTTATATACCAAATGGGCTCTCTCACCCACCAGACTAGTCTTTTGGGTTGAGTTCTCTCGTTTGGTATGTAACATTGGTATCAGAGCTAGAACTCGGAGTGGTGGCCCACGGAGTGGTGGCCTGGAGAGAGCCAGCCGTTACCAACGTGGCCATGACCAACGGGGCTCGGAGTGGTGGCCTCGAAAGAGCCAGTCGTGACCAACGAGGACGTTGGCCCTTAAGGCGGGTCGATTGTTATGGACTAATACCATTGCAAGGTATGGGACTTGTCCCACATCGGTTGTATGGGCAACTGATGTGGGGTTTATATACCAAATGGGCTCTCTCACCCACCCGACTAGTCTTTTGGGTTGAGTTCTCTCGTTTGGTATGTAACATAATCTTTCCAAGTTCATGTATTTTCCTTTACGGCTTTACCCTCAGTGTGGCCCTTCCTAAACCATTCATTACCTAAGCAATCCCACATGATTTACTCATATATGTAAGATGCCAAACTCAAAGGGTCAAAGCATTCTAGCATAATTGTATGCAGATCACAAACTGGTTGGATGTAAACTAGTCCACTTACCGACTGACGGTGGCTTAAGTTCTCCTGCAGCATATTTTCCCATGACACCTCCACACCTATGAATGCAATAAAGTTTGATAAGTTATGGTATAGAGTGCATATAATACACAGAAAACAAAAGATTTACTCTACAATGATCAGATTCCCACTTACCAACGAAAGTAGTCGCTTCTGATGCCTAGAGGTGCAGCAAGCAACAGATCAGTGATCCAAGGGGACAGGGGCCTCAGTGGTTTCTTTTCATGATGCAGAGATTGTGAAGAAGATTCACCATCTGTAGAGTTGCTTGTTGATGCCTGGCTGCCACTGCTACTTTCTGTTTCGCCATGTGGCCGTTCAACCTTAAAAATTGGTCGATTGTAATGAGTTAATATTCGCAAAATCTCTCCACATGCCAGCGCCCATTGTTCAGAATATTCATTCTGCATTTCAGGAGCTATATTAGCTACATTATAAATCTTTATTGAGCACAAAGTTGACTACATTTCGTCAGCAACATTAAAAATATATTTTATTGAGCATAATGTTGACTTACGTCAGCACTTGGGCAGATTAATGAAATGAAAGAAGCAAACGGAGGAGTGCTTCGTTCATACTCCATTGTGCCATCAATGATGCATGAAATTATAGGTAGAATGACAGCATGCCCATGTTCCGGATGATGAAGGACAAACATTGCTGGAGAGTTGAGATTAATTAAAGAAATAGTTTGTCACAAAAATCTAATCAAGAAAAACTGCAAATTCATAAGCAAAAGACAATACCCAAGACATCATCAAAGAGGCGTTTTTCACTTGTTGGATAACGATGGCGAACCAACTGCAAATTAAATATATTAGTAATAGTAATTAATATAACATCTCTTAACGAGGACTAGAATGTCTTTGAAATTTGTGCATAATTAAATACCTCGGCTATATCTTCGGGGAACTGCTCTGATGTGAATTGACCAAAGTAATCAACATATGCTGTAATTTGTGCCTGCGTACAAAATTAATTGAAAAACCATTATAGTTGAACCAGAAACTTATAAGCTATATTGTCATCATCAAATGCATGTTAAATTCATTAATAACCAATCAACTTAATGCAGAATTTACGGTGATGCACGTGTTCAAACAAGTGTGTGAATAATATATACCTTACGCTGCTCTGGATCAGGTGGTGGAGGCCAAAACAGTGAGGAGAATTGTAGACCGTCGATCCACCTTTCAGATGTAGCGGCCATATGAACGCTTTCACCCTGACTTTCTGCTGACATAGTAAAGGTGAAAGCTGCAAGCTTCAATTTTCACTGCTACCAATCAAGAATGAGAAGATTGTAATTCAGCATTTTATACAGCAGCTGATGTCTCCTATAACGCAGTTTAATTACAACAAGAGCAATTTTGAGGTCAACGAAGAACAACTCAAAATCGTTAGTCCTAAAACAGAATTATTGCCTCTCTTAGTTGCCCGGTCGAATAACACTACCTAACAGCCTGTAACCATAGAATAACCAGTATCAGATGAAGTAAGTTTTACGGCAAATACAATCAACAGGATAAGCAGAAAGGAAACGGATATCTCAAGATCACAGAAAAACAAATAAATAAATAAATAAATACAGAATAGTTTTGGGAGAAAGAAGTCAAGAACATAACATATGGAATAAATAGCTATCTCAATCCAAGGTTTAAACGAACGGAATCGAGCCTCGAGGCGTTTTCTCTTCGCCTCAAGAGGCAGAATTAAAAAAAATATAAATAGTATATCTTATAAAAAATAAAAAATTGACACCAAAAGTCTAAAACATCAAAAACACACATAAACCCATGAAGCGCCTCCCCTGAGGCGCACATTTTCTCACTGCCTCGGCCCTTAGAGGCGTACGTACAAACATGATACCACTCATACACGTTTTCTTACCGCCTCGCCTAGAGGCGCACGTGTCAACGGTTTTTTAAACCATGTCTCAATCCACCTTCAAAATTGAAGTATCGATCATGTCCTTCTAAAATCTTTTATAAAACAAAACCTATCCTATTCTATTCTATGTAACCAAATAATTATGTAAAACATCAAAATAACTCATATGACGCCCCGCTTGTGGTGTGCACATATAATGTATATATGTGTGGGCCCTCAGGGGGCAAAAGTGAAATTGCACTAATTTTAACGTTATTTTACTAATTTGGTGAAAATAACGTTAAAAGCGGCCGACAGTTAATCATGCATCATGTGGTGGCGTTGATAGCCGAAAGACAAAAGGGTACATGCACTAATCGGCCTTTGTCCCGATTGTTGAGTGTTACGTACCTTATGTCCAAGGCTTGATGCAAAACTACTATCGAGCCAGAGTCTCACCGGAAGCTGTCTCTCTATTCCTATGGGGTAGAGGTAAGGTTGTCTACATCTTACCCTCTTCAGAAGACCCTACCTTAGCTTTGCTATTGGTGGGAGTTACCGAATAAGATGATGATCAAAATAAGTCATAAAATTAAATACATACAAGTAAAAAGGTAAGTTAACACACACAAACAAGCCCTAGAAGAAAATATGACACTAATTTCGAAAATCCGTTGCAGTAAAATTTATATCTATATGAACACCTGAATTAAACTAAAATTACGAATCAAACACCTGAATTAACTAAAATTTACTAACATATATCAATAGAGAACAATTAAATACTAAAAAGGTACACATAGCATATACAATTTGGAATATTAGCCTAACCTGAGGTGATTGAAGGTAACTAAATTCATAATAACCAAGCACAAACTGCAAATACGATATATATATATGTGTAACAAATCTGAAGATCTTAAGAACAATTAAAACAAAAACAGATAAAAATAGATGAGAAATTGAAGAACATATGTTACCTGAAGCGAAGAAGAATCGATGAACGACGGAGTTAGTTGGCGAGTGTGAGAGGGTTCAGAGAGAGAAGAAAACTAGGGATGAAGAGAGAGAGAGAGAAATAATAAAATGTTTTTTAGAAAAAGAAAAATGAAAAATAGAGAAGAAGAAGAAGAAGATCTTTAGCTGGGTGTGTGAGAGATTAGGGATCTAAGGTTGCATACGTGGCAATGATATTTTCCTCTCAGCATAAGGCGGCCACGTCCAGACATCATTACATACAACATACATGACATGATACATGTAGTCACTAGTGAAATACCAATATTGTCCTTGACGTCGCGTGGGGTTGATGCTTCAAAGCATATTCCTGTTTTTCAAAGTGAGAGCGAGTTAGGGCCTGTTTGTTTACCTGTTAATGAGGATTTTAATGGTTCAGACTTCTTACTGGTTTAGCACTTAATGGTTCAGACTGTTTGTTTCACGAGCAAATGTCTGAATGGTTCAGACATTTGCCTCTGAATGGTTAAGACCTCTAATCTGAATTGGTCAGACATTTGCCTCTGAACGGTTAAGCATTATACAGGCTCTTAATGGTTCAGACCTCTTACTGGTTCAGCACTTAACCATTTAGATGTTGCCAAAAAAGCCCCTTAGTGGTTAGGCTTAGAAACGGTTTAATCACTTGTAAGGGGGAACGGGGAGCTCGCAGGGAGGTGAGCGGGGAAGCCAAGTGTCGCACAGTGAAGGTGCCACCAACACTGAAAGTGTCACGCGGTGAAGGTGAATGCGGGGACTTGTCACCGCATATGGGGAAAATAAGGGAGAGGGGGTAGTGGTGGGCCCACTCTCTTTCAACCAGTCATGCCTTTTAAAAAAATGGTTTTTGAAAGAGTAAAAACTTTCTGTTGATTTCATTAACCAATTTACAACAATATAAATAGGAAAACTAAACTAAATACAAGGAGATAATTATGCTCATTTACAACTAATCTTGACTATACAATTTGAATGTAAATTAAACGTGGTAAGGAGTGATTCCAGGAGATATAGGAGGATGGTTATTGACTTTGGTGATTTGCTTTATTTTGGCAAGTATTACGGTTGTTACCCCCCGGCAAGCGAAACGGCGGTGGATGAACTCTAAGCAAATCTCGAAAATGTTTAAACAAAGGTCTCGGCAAGCTTTTCGTAAAGATATCCGCAAGTTGAAGCTTGGTAGGAATGAACTTGGTGTGTAGCTTCCCGGACATGACCAGTTCCCGCACAAAATGATAATCCAAATCTATATGTTTAGCACGCTTGTGAGAGACGGGAT
This sequence comes from Helianthus annuus, assembly GCF_002127325.2. NCBI lineage: Eukaryota > Viridiplantae > Streptophyta > Magnoliopsida > Asterales > Asteraceae > Helianthus > Helianthus annuus. The sequence goes on from NC_035443.2 coordinate 381,392, forward strand.
TTTGAGACATAAACAAAGCGCTTCTATTATCGCATAATAGAGTCGGCCGAGACCTGGGTAAAGCATGCAGTTCCTGTAGTAAATGAGTAATCCAAACTATTTCAGCTGCAGCATTCGCCATTGCCCGATATTCGGATTCGCAACTTGAGCGTGACACTGTTGGTTGTTTCTTCGCACTCCATGAGACTAAGTTTCCACCTAAGAAAATTGAGTAACCATAAGTTGACCGTCGGGTTTCAATGCACCTAGCCCAATCCGCATCCGAATATCCTAAAATGGAAGCCGTGGTTGGTCTAGTAAAAACTAAACCGTGAGAGATTGTTCCTTTGACATAACGAAGAATGCGTTTAACCAGTTGAAAGTGATGATCAGTTGGAGAATGGAGGTATTGACAGGCTTGATTAACGGCATATGAAAGGTCGGGACGAGTAATAGTGAGGTATTGGAGAGCTCCCACAAGAGAGCGGTAAAGGGTAGGATCGGAAAAAAGGTTACTGGTTTTAGTGAAGGAATCGGTGGATGCAAGAGGAGTGGGTACGGGTTTGGCTTCGGTGAGGCCGGCTCGAGTGAGAATGTCATTTGCATACTTGGTTTGAGTGAGGAAAAGACCCTTTTCATCGTGGATGACTTCAAGGCCGAGGAAATAACTTAGCAATCCAAGGTCTTTAATGGCAAATTCACTATGTAGACGAGCCGTAAAGGAGGTAATGAGTGAGGTTTTGTTTCCCGTGAGGATGAGATCATCAACGTAGACAAGAAGATACAAGATGGAATCTCCTTGACTGTAAATGAAAAGCGAGGGATCGGCACGGCTGCATGTGAAACCGAAGGAAATGAGAAACGAACTCAACCTTTGAAACCAAGCTCTAGGAGCTTGTTTTAAACCATAGAGTGCTTTGTTTAATTTGCACACATGGTTTGGAAATTTAGGATCGATGAAACCGGGAGGTTGCTCCATGTAAACTGTTTCCGAAAGGTGACCATTTAAAAACGCATTGTTGACATCTAGTTGACGGAGAGGCCAACTGTTGATGACGGCTAAGGAGAGGACAATGCGAATGGTGGAGGCTTTCACGACCGGGCTAAACGTATGATTGAAGTCGATACCCGGGATTTGAGTGAAGCCTTGGGCGACAAGACGTGCTTTGTGGCGGTCAAGGGAGCCATCAGAACGAAATTTAGTTCGGAAAACCCATTTGGATCCAACAATGTTGGTAGAGGAAGGGCGAGGCACAAGGGACCAAGTGTGATTTCGAGTAAGAGCCGAAAATTCATCTTGCATGGCACACATCCAATGAGAGTGTTTAGAGGCACTTTTAAAGCCTTTTGGAACACTGTTTGTGAGAAGTGCCGCATGAAGGCAGGAGTGGTTTATGGTAGCAAGATATGAGGTGTATTTCGGATTTGGTTTAACGGTGCCAACTTTAGACCGAGTAGTCATGGAATGAGACGGAGCTATGGGGGGAGGAGAGGGAGAGGGTACGGGTGAAGATGGGGGGCAGAGGGTGGACGGGGAGGGTGTTGAAGGGGTTGGTGATGATGATGGAGAGTGAGGTTGTTGTACGGGTGGAGTGTGAAGGGGGATTGATGGACCGATGGAGAATCACACATGGAACAGATTGGTGGATGAGTTGTTGAAGGGTGTTGGGCCGATAATGAGGAGAGGGTGGAGATAGTTGTTGGGCTTTGATGAATGGATGGTGAATGGGCCGAAGGGTGAGGAGAAGTGGACTGAGGAGTTGGAGTTGGAGTTGGAGAAGTGTTGGATTGGGCCGAAGGCTGAAATGGTGAGATGGGTTTATTGGGCTTTTGTTTATCAGTGGGTTGAGGTGTGGAGACATCATCATTGAATGATGATAAAAACAGAGATGCAATATCTGTTTGTGAGGAATTATCGACACATGGAAGTGAGTTTTCATCGAACCGAGCATGCCGGGTTACATACATACGTGAGGACGCGGGATCGAAGCATTTGTAGCCTTTGTATTGGGAAGAGTATCCCAAAAAAATACATGGTATGCTTCGAGGTGCGAGTTTATGAGGAGCGTAGTCACGCAAATATGGGTACACACGACACCCAAATACCCGAAAATTAGAATAATTAGGTGTCGAGGAGAATAATAATTCAAATGGCGATTTGTCATTTAAAAGTTTTGTTGGCAAGCGGTTTATGATATAAGTGGCGGAACTAAAGGCATCATGCCAATGAGTGATAGGAACACTTGCATGAAAGAGCATAGCAAGACCGGTTTCTACAATGTGTCGATGTTTCCTTTCGACTCGACCGTTTTGAGCAGCGGTGTATGGACACGAGAAACGGTGAAATGTGCCATTCTCATCAAAAATTTTTCGCACATGTTGGTTTGTGAATTCCGTGCCACCATCACTTTGAAAAACTTTAATTTTGCGTGAGAGTTGGTTTTGAACGAAACGCATGAAAGTTTGAAGGACCGAATAGAAGTCGGTTTTGTGCTTAAGTGGATATAACCAAGTAAATCTAGAAAAATCATCCACAAACACAACATAGTATTTAAAGCCATCGGTACTAGTTATTGGTGATGGTCCCCAAAGATCACAATGGATGAGATCTAGGGGGTAAGAGGCACGTTTTTCATTTTTAGTAAACGGCAATTTATGTGATTTAGCAAGTTGACATGAGGAACATAAAGTTGGCTTCGGTAAAATGGATGTAAAAGATAAATAACCAAGTCTTTTTAATACAAACATAATATCAAAAGCAACATGACCCAAACGATTATGCCACAATTCGAAAGGGGCTTTATTAGACGAAACATAAGCAAAAGACTTGTCCCGAAGCACGTAAAGACCGTTTTCACACCGACCTTGAGCGAGAGGTTGGCTTGTTTTCCGGTCCTGAATCACAAAAAAAGAATTAGAGAAGAGAACATCAACTGGAAAATCGTTTGTCAACTTGCTAATGGAGAGTAGGTTACGAGTTAAAGATGGAACAACCAAAACATCATTCAATTTAACATGTTTGGTTAAAGAGACATGGCCCTTATGAGTAACGGGCAACGACTGACCATTACCGAAGGTGACCGACGATGCACCGTTGTAAGGAGTAAAAGACGTTAAATTACCAGTGTCATCAGTCATGTGTCTATCGGCTCCGGTGTCGGCAGCCCAGTCCGGAGCATCCTCGTTTTGCACGTGACATTGAGCGTGAAATGCACGAGCAATATCTTCATTACCAGAGGCTGATGTAACAAAGGATGAGAGCTTTGGACACTTGTTTGCATAGTGGCCATTTGTTCGGCAGAGTTGGCAGTGGGGAGGGCGACGAGGGGTGTTTGAAGAGGAGTTGGAGAAGTTTGATTGTGGGCCTCGGTTATAGGAACCAGTGGCCTGTCCTCGGCGTGAACCTCGGTTTTGGGAGGAGGAAGGGTTTCGTGTTTGATTAGTTTGGGCAACAAAGGCAACTGAAGGTGTAGAAGGAGGATTGATAGCCAAGAGAAATTGCTCTTGGCTTTCTGCTTTAGTGAGTAAATCGCGGAAAGGGAGCGGATCACGGGTGGTACGAATGGCAGTTGACCAACTCTCAAAAGTGGAACCAAGGCCACAAAGGAACCAGTGGGTTTTGTCTGTGTCCTTAACGGGATGGCCAATTGCCGAGAGTTGATCGCAGACGGCTTTGAAGCGGCGACCATAATCAGCGACGGTGGAGGATCCTTTTGTCATGCGACGAAGGTTGTCTCGGAGCAAATGCATCCGTTCAAGACAAGTGTTGCTATAGGCTGCTTCAAGAGCGGTCCAGATTTGACGAGCCGTGGTGAGACCAAGGATCTCAGCAACAGCTTCTTCGGTGAGAGAGGAGTTAAGGATAAGAATGGCCTGCTGATCGGAGATCGACCAGGCCGTGTAAGCGGGATTAGGTTGCTCAGCGGAGGCGGTGGTAATGGTTTTGGATGGCGGAGAGAGAGAGCCATCAACATGTCCGAGTAGGTTTTGATTAGCGAGAAGCGGAAGAAGTTGGTTTTGCCAATACAGGTAGTTGGTGGAGGAGAGCTTGATGGTGAGCATGTGGAGAATAGTAGCCATGGGTAGCTTAGTTTCGGTGGTGGTAGTGGAGGAGGAAGAGATATTGGTGGACATGGTGATGAGAAGAAAAGAAAGAACGATGGAAGAGAGTTACAGGGGAAAGGACCTTGAGGATGATACCATGAAAGAGTAAAAACTTTCTGTTGATTTCATTAACCAATTTACAACAATATAAATAGGAAAACTAAACTAAATACAAGGAGATAATTATGCTCATTTACAACTAATCTTGACTATACAATTTGAATGTAAATTAAACGTGGTAAGGAGTGATTCCAGGAGATATAGGAGGATGGTTATTGACTTTGGTGATTTGCTTTATTTTGGCAAGTATTACGGTTGTTAGTTTTAGTGAAACCACCCCCTGTATTTTTGGGCAAGAGTGGTGTATAAGAGGGAAATTGACATGACACGTCATGATTGGGTGGGTGAAAATTTTCCCCATCTCATGAGGGGTGCACCCCCTTCACCCTAATGGGTGATAATACCGAATTGACAACCAACCATATAATTCCATAAAAAAATAACTTCAACTCAAAAAATAATGCAAAACTACATAATTTCATAATCAAAAATCAATTTTACAAAAAAGGTTTTTCTTCCAGTAACGATTATGGAACACCTGAACTACAATTGAGCGACTTTGAAAAGCGGGTAGGTCATAAAGAAAGTCGGACTTTCCATATTTCCGGTTTCCATGCATGTGTCATATGTTGGTAATTCTCACACCATAAGGATGAACCGAGATGATTGCTAAAACTTGATGGCCTTAAGTGACCCAATATTACTTTATATGGTGGTAGGACATCAATTTAGAGGTGGCGATCTTGACTCAACCATTTGGGCTGTTTTGGACTTTAATTACAAGCTTATGGGTTGTTTTGTGTTATCTAAAATTCTGAGGGGGTTATGATGGACATATTTAAAAGTAAGAAAAAAAAAAGATTCGGTGGGTCAGGATGGGTAGGAAAGAAAAGGAAAACGGGTCAAGATGGGTTTTTTCTGATCAATGTGCGTAAATTAAGCTCGTCACTCTCTTTCTCCATCCCGCTTCGTTTGCCGTAGAAACTACATCTCGGTGTTTGATCTTATTTGCCCAATCTCATAACAGATCAACACATTTCGGTCGTATATGCTTCTAGTTCATCCTATAAACCCTACGTTTTCATTTAAATTTATGGTTCATGAATCAACCTCGATGATTACATATGTTAACTAGCATTCATGTGGATTTGTATATGAGCAGCATGTTCATTTAATGACTAATATTATGTTAGAACCGGGTAAACATACACAAGTGCATCTATAGGATGAATAAACCCTAGGCATATATATATATATATATATATACATATATATATATATATATAACTAGTTTTTTTACCCACGTCGTGCGTTGCAACGACAGCCTAGCGTTTGTAACTTCATGTCACCCACTACAATAATGTCATTAACGTATGACTTTGTTACACACATGACATATGTGTTGACTCGTTAATCATACTTTAGCCATTACTTCAACTTATAATAATGGATTTTTTACATAACGGGGAATTGGCCTGTAATAATCCCACCTAGACCTTATTGGCCATTAATAATCCCACCTCATAATATTCCCCCCACCAGTCCCACCTTCCACTTATTTTTCCTACAATGGTCCCCCGTTAAAAAAACTTAACGGAGTTAAGCTTTTTTCCAAATTACAAACAGATTTTTTAGGGCTTTTGATCAGAACGATGATACGAGTCCATTGATGTAAAACTTACTCCGAAATGGTGATCCAAGTGACTTGATTTTGTTTAATTGGAAATTTAAACACCCAAATTGAAGTGTCATTTTCATCGTTTGGAGCACCGTTTGGAGCACCGTTTCGAGGAAAGTTTTACATCAATGGACTCGTATCGTCGTTTTAATCAAAACCCCTAAAAAATCTGTTTGTAATTTGGAAAAAAGCTTAACTCCGTTAAGTTTTTTTAACGGGGGACCATTGTAGGAAAAATAGATGAAAGGTGGGACTGGTGGAGGGAATATTCAGAGGTGGGATTATTAATGGCCAATGAGGTCTAGGTGGGATTATTACAGGCCAAATTCCCTTTACATTAACATTAAACATTATATCAACAATTGTGTAGTTGCAAACAAATAAATATTTATTTGGTTTCACTTTTAAATCTTTCTCTAAATTATCTCTCTTTGGATCGGGCAGCGATGTACAGTCGCCAAGCATTTTAGAGAGAGAAAGAGAGGTGAGAGGCCAAACGTTTTAGAGAGAGAGGTTTGCAATCTGTTAAAACAGAGTGGGAAAGTGATTATATGATTCTCGCAATAATCAAATAATCACTTCAAACATGCGCAATAGTATTCGGATCAAATGATTCTCGCAAGGCGGGCGTTATATATGAGACAAGTAGGCTGACCGTGAGTTATGTCCAATAACATTGAAGTTTTAGATACACACAGACAAAGTGTATGTTTTTAATGGCCAAGATTTAAGAATTAGACACATGGCCTAGCCTAACTAAAGGTGTGTAGATCTCTCCGGTTAACCCACCATGTATGTATGGACCTGAAGGGGTATGGTCCCAAAAAGTCGCGCAAACCTCCGCCCAGGTTGCGCGCGGAACCATACTCCTTATTTCAGAAAACTTATTGATGGGCTTTTCACGCGCGACCTACACACGCTGTAGGTTATCCCGCGCAAGGCAAGGCCCACAAGAGGCTCAGATATCAGCACTTAGCATAAAAATGGAACAAATGAGCATACTAACCCCGCGCGGATTAAATTGCTGTCCAACAAGAGCCACTCAGTAGGGAAGCGCACAGCTACCCACAGTGGTACATAAGGTACAAGTGGCAGTAAAAGGAGCCAACGAGCGTCTAGCAGGCTCTGCACAATCGTGCGCCACGATCGCCTGACGAGAAGTACACAAGGACGCCTACGTGGCACCAATCAGAGGACGGAGACAACTGTCCCACGATCTCCACTTGTCTGCTGATGACAGAAGGACAACAAGGCCGACAACAATGACACGTGGCTCCAATCAAGGTGCGCCAGCACCGATGAACGTCTAGAAGCCACTAAGCGGTCGACGCCAGTGAGACAAAGAGCATATCCGTTTTGTTGTCCGCTTCCGGCCCAAGGCCCATCAGCCCATAACCCCTTACACCTCTCCGGCTATAAATAGAGACCTCATTCCACAGGTTAAACATTCTATTCCCTCTACTCTCACTCTTTACACTTAATTACTCTCAAAGCGGTCGCTTATTCTCACGCTGGAGCCTGGTTAAGAGGGAAACCCCCACATTCCCCTCTTAACGAGTAACGGTGTTCTGTTTTGCAGGATTGATTACCAAGTCGGAGCTCAAATATCCTTAAGAAGATTAACCATCATGAAAGGAACATAAACCAATCTAATTAACTCCCTAATTAGATCACTGTTTCTTCATTGGCGCCCACCGATTTTTTCTATAACCACCCTCATCTTCTTTTATTTGAGCCTTCGACATCTTTTTCATCCTTCGACTATGACTGGTCAAGGAATCATTCCAGAGTTCGGTTTCGGAACCAACTCTAACATGGCGTTGGGTGAAGGAATCCAAAACTTCCAAGCCCAACAAATCGAAGAAATCGGCGAAGTTGAAATTACCAATACTGGGGGTCCGCGCGGGAGCATTAACCGCATCACCCAAGTGGTCACCCCAGGGAACAACGGTGAAGGACCGTCGAACACAGCGCCACCTCAAAATGTATCTGCATTACTAGGCTTACCAGAAGGCGAAACCCCAGCCTCGTGGTATGCCAAGAACATCGCCACCATCAATGCAGCATATCAATCGCTGATCGCGCAGCAAGCAGTTTTGACGGCAGAACCGTCCTTGGTCACCCCTCAGAGTCAGGGGGTGTGCCAAATGCCCCCGCCAGCCAATCTACAAGGCAGAATCAACAGGCCTCCCCCTACAAGACGTTTAAGCGTACAAGACACGCGCGATACAAGAGGGGAAACGGATAGTTACTACGACTATCGTCGAACCTTCAGCGAGGCCCTGTTCACAGCCGGCTCACGCCGCGCAACATGAACAACGAATGGGAAGAAACGGACCCGTATGATCCCACATGGGAAGGTGACGAGGAATCGTCAGTCTTTAATCGTTTACCAAAAAACCATGAGTACTACAAGCCAAGACAACACATTGGCTACACAGAAGAAGCTGAAAGAGATTTCCGCCTGGCATACAGACCAGCGGAAGCTGCGGAACACTCCAAGTTTATCCCGAAAATTGCACTCGCGCCGCTTTCACGAGAGAAGCTACCCCCAACTGTTGGGAAATTCAATGGGTTGACTGACCCAGACGATCACGTCAGAACATTCACGAGTATGGGCTGCATGGGAGGTTGGAACATGCCCATGTGGTGCCACCTGTTCATTCAAACTCTTACCGGAGCGGCTCGCGCCTGGTTTGACAGCCTTCCGCCGGGGAAGATTAAATCATGGACAGATTTCAAGACGCAATTCTTAAGCTACTTTAGCCAACAACGTCGCTACCAACGTGACACAGCCGAAGTAGAAGATATTTGGCGAAGAGATGGTGGAGGTCTGCAGGACTTCATCACGCGTTTTAACAAAGAGTGTCTGGAAATAGGCGGCGTCAATGAGCAACTCATGCGCTGTCACTTCAAAAAGGCTATACGCTGCGATAGTCTCATTAGAACCATCACAGGCAAAGATGGAATGCCAAAGGAGTGGGATAAACTAATGGAAGCCGTAAAAATCGTCGCGCAAACTGAGGAGTCCCTTGCTGGTGGAAAGGGCTACTACCCAGAAGATCGATTCTCAAGGGGAAGTACGCGCGACAACAACAACAAGCGTAACAAATACAAGAGTCATGACTGGAAGTCTGAGAGACCAAGAGGCCGTGACGACAGGCCGCGCTACAGAGAAGATGCGCGAGAAACGATTGACCGAATCGGTTACAAGAAGGCGGTCAGAGACGACAATCGTGACAAACACTGGACTCCGCTCACAAAAACGCCAAAGGAGGTATTGATGACGGAGAATATCGATTTCAAGGCTCCCAGGCCAATGACAAACAAGAAAGGGCAAGACCCCAACTTGTACTGCGATTTTCACAAAGATTCAGGGCACCTGACCGACGACTGTTATAGCTTGCGCCAAGAAATCGAGAGAGCGCTCAAAAGCGGTAAGCTAAGCCATTTAGTGAAGAATGTACGCAAGGAAACCCGTCAACTCCAGCGCCACGATGAAGGGAACCACAAAAAGGTCCGACGACTAGAGACTCACATGGTCAACGGACCCAGGTATAGCGCGAAAGAGAAAGGCAAACGCCCTTATGAACCTTCTTGGCAAGAGCAGCAAGTTATATTTCCGGTAGTGCGCGGCAGACCTCGCGCCACACGTCCCGTGGTCATTACCGGTATAATCGGGCATTATGAAACTGACTACATATTCATAGACCCGGGAAGTACTGCCGACATCATTTACGAACAGTGTTTCAATCAGTTGGATGAGGAGGATAAAGCGCGACTCGAGCCAGTCGATTATCCTTTGTCTGGATTTTGCAACGAGATGGTTTTTCCTCTCGGACAGATCAGTTTCCCCGTCACGCTCTCTGACGGGAAACACTCAAGAACAACAAATGTGAACTTCATGGTAATGCCAGTGAAATCGAGGCATGATGTGCTTATTGGGAGGGAAACACAAGGCGAGCTAAACATGGTGACTTCAACGCCTCATTCTGCGATAGGTTTCCCAACCAAGACAGGAGTAGCAATCATATATGACAAGAAAGAAGTAATGTCAACTGAAGAGCTGCGCCCAACAAAGGCGGCGAAGGTCTCCACGACCGAGCCAGAGAAATGGGTTTTGAACCGAAAATACCCTGAGCAGACTGTGACAATTGGCCATGCCATTTCGTCAGAAATCAGAACACGTCTAAAGCAACTGCTGTTTCGAAACATGGATATATTTGCCTGGACACCGGCAGACATGACCGGTGTCCCGCGCAACATCACCGAGCATTGCTTAAACACATACCCATCTGTCGAGCCAAAGGTCCAAAGAAGGCGCAGCCTAGGGGCAGACAAGACAAAAGCAATGAACGAGCAGGTATGTGAGCTGCTCAAAGCCGGGATCTTGCGAGAGGTAAGATATCAGAGTTGGGTGGCGAACCCCGTGATGGTCCAAAAATCAAATGGCGGATGGCGCATGTGCGTAGACTACACTGATCTCAACAAGGCGTGCCCAAAGGATTGCTATTCCTTGCCAGAGATCGATAAAAAAATAGATTCTCTCGCGCCATACCGATGGAAGTGCTTTTTGGATTGCTACAAAGGATACCATCAAGTGCAGATGAAGCTAGAAGATGAAGACAAGACAGCGTTCAGAACGGATCTTGGAATCTTCTGCTACACAAAGATGCCTTTTGGCCTGAAGAATGCAGGCGCGACATATCAACGCTTGATAGACAAGACCTTTGCAGGTGACATCGGAAAGCATATTGAGGTTTATATCGATGATCTAGTGGTTAAAAGTCCTGAGGAGGACCAAATGTTGAAAGACATCGAGAAAACGTTCAACTCATTGCACAGCGTAAATATGAAGCTAAATCCAGCCAAGTGTTCCTTTGGCATGGAAGAAGGGAAGTTTCTAGGCTTCATTGTCACAAACGGCGGTTTCAAGGTGAATCCAGAGAAAGTACAAGCTATAGAACGAATGCCCTCACCGCGAAACATCAAGGAAATGCAACGACTGGCCGGCCGGCTGGCCGCGCTTAATCGTTTTCTCTCCAATCACGCCGCAAAGTCGTATCCCTTCATTAGCACGTTGCGCAATTGTGTGAAGAAACAAGAGTTCAAATGGACCCCGGAGGCCGAAACAGCTTTTCAACAAATGAAAGCGTGTCTGATCGAACTCCCTACCCTGACTGCACCATTTGAAAAGGAGCCCCTCGTACTGTACTTGTCCTCCTCGGATAAGGCAGTAGGGTCAGTATTGTTGGTCGACAGAAACGGAGTACAAACCCCGATCTACTATGTCAGCAGGGTACTCACTGACCCAGAAACAAGATATTCCACAATGGAGAAGCTGGTTCTCGCGCTATTACACGCCTCCCGAAGGCTGCGCCGATACTTCACAGGCCATGTGATAACTGTGCTTACAAATTTCCACATTGGCACTATACTACAGAAGCCTGAGACATCAGGCAGGTTGGCAAAATGGGCCATTGAACTGGGCGGCCATAACATCTTGTACAGGCCGCGCCCGGCCATTAAGGGTCAGGTCCTAGCCGACTTCATCACAGAAGTGCCGGCCGATAAAATCAAGGAGTGCGAGCTGATAGAGACTCCCGAGAAAGATGCAACAGATGAAACCTGGATGCTTTACACCGACGGGGCATCAAATGAAGATGGCGCGGGAACAGGATTGCGCCTGGTGAGCCCAGAGAATCACGAGTTTACTTACGCCATTAAGTTGGACTTCAAAAACACCAACAACGAGGCTGAGTACGAAGCATTTCTGGCAGGCTTACGCCTCGCCATCAAAATGGGAGCCAAAAGCTTGCGCGCACATGTTGACCCACTCCTAATAGCCAGTCAAGTAAATGGCATATACGACGCGAAGGGAGAAGTCATGGCTTTGTATCTGGAACAAGCGAAAGAATTGCTCCAACAATTCAAATCTCACAAAGTTATACACATCAATCGCTCCGAAAACAAGCCAGCTGATGCCTTGAGCAAGCTTGCCTCGACCTCCTTTCAACATCTTGCCAAAGATGTAAGGATAGAGATACTCAAGAATCCATCGGTGCTGCTGCGACAAGTGAACGTGATCGAAACGGGCAAATCTTCATGGATGACCCCGATAATCCAGTACTTACAAGAGGGGGTACTCCCTGAAAACAAAGCGGAAGCGAGGAAGATCCAAAACAAAGCCCTACAATATGAAATGAACGACGGTATTTTGTACCGAAAGTCCTTCCTGGGGCCACTACTGCGCTGCGTGGACCCCCAGGATGCGAACTACCTGATAAGGGAAATCCATGAGGGGATCTGCGGTATTCACTCCGGGCCACGGATGGTTGTCGCGAAGATCATGAGCGCCGGTTACTACTGGCCTGGTATGCATGTCGACGCGCTGAAGGAGATCCGCAAATGTGACTCTTGCCAGAGGCATTCTCCAAAAACACTGCGCCCCAAGAACGATCTTATCCCCGTATCCACTGCATGGCCCTTCCAGCAGTGGGAAATTGACATGGTGGGACCCTTCCCGGATGCTCCCGGCGCCGTAAAATTCATCATAGTGGCTGTCGATTACTTCACAAAGTGGGTGGAGGCCAAAGCCCTTGCATCCACCACAGCTATGATTGTGCGCAAGTTCATCTGGGAGCACATCATATGCAGATTTGGCCTCCCGCTCAAGATTGTAACAGACAATGGCACCAACTTTGCATCGGAAGATCTCAAGAAGTGGATGAAGGAGATGAAAATTGAACACACTTTCACATCTGTTGCGCACCCCCAAGGCAACGGACAAGTGGAAAGCGTGAACAAATGCATTGTCGAGGGGATAAAGGCCAGATTGGGGACAAGGCGACGAGGATGGGTTGATGAGCTCCCGAGCATCTTATGGGCTCATCGAACCATGCCAAAAACAAGTACCGGCGAGACCCCCTTCAGCTTGGTTTATGGCTCAGAGGCGGTTATCCCGGCGGAGATTGGCCTACCCTCACCACGCATGACAACGGTCAACACAGTTGACAATGAAGCGGAAAGACGCCTTGACTTGGGCTTGTTAGAAGAAAGACGCGAAATCGCGCGAATCAAAGAGGCCAAGTACAAGACCCAGCTAGAAAGGTACTACAACACAAGGGTCCGTATCTGTACCTTCACCCCAGGGGAATACGTCTTCCGCGACAATGAAGCGTCAAATGCGGAACGTCCAGGAAAGTTGGCACCTAAATGGGAAGGCCCGTACCTGATCCACGAGGTCCTGGGCAAAGGGGCCTACAAGTTACGCACCCTAGATGGCCACATCTTACCACGAACATGGAACGCGCAACAACTGCGCAAATGTTATATGTAACTTACTTCGGCCTTGCGCCGTTTTTACTTTCCTATGTCGGCTAAACGCCATTTCAATTAATGTATGAAGGCCTATGCGCCCATTCCAGACTTAATGAAAACATACGACATGTTCTACGACATTTTTTCGTTACAAATGCACGCTAAACTTTTGATTAGCGCGAAAACACTCCAGCATTTTAAAAATTTGCTGACGAACCGCCTCCAAGGTCCTCCGCGAACAAAGCGCGAGACCGGGCGGTCACTTTTTACTTAAAAAATACTTCCATTTATTCGAGCTAATTTAACCTAAGTTTTGACAGCAATGCAATAATTGCAACGGAAAAAACGAAAACGGTTCATATAATAAACTTGCGCAACAGCGCAGCATTTACAATCAAGTTGCAAAAGACAATTATAAGGCACAAACGCCTATCAACAACCTATTTGACAACCTATTCTATTCATCGCGTCGATCACCATCGTCATCTCCGGCATCCTCACCATCGTCATCGTCGCCATCATCATCTCCATCTCCACCGTCATCACCAGCTGGGTCTTCATCGGATAGTTCGACGGTAACTGGTGGGTCGAGGACTGCTTTAAGACGCTGGCACCAGTCGTCTTTTTTCAAAGATTCCACAACCAGATCCATGATAGGCAAGCTAAGGTTGTCATACGAGTTTTCAGCATGTGCAAGCGCAGCATCGGCACGATCAGTCACCGAGCAATGGCTTACGTCAAATTCTTGCCCTAGTATCTGCTCAACGTGACTGGCACATTCCAAGTAACCTCCTCGATGACCCACCGCACGCGCCGCATCTGTGAGAGCAGCAACGGCGCGATCAAGCTCGCCAGCATTTAAGATGGAGTTGGCAACCTTCAACAAAAGGGAAACGTTAAGAACGACCCTTAACCAGATGGAATCATAAAAAACAGAAGTACAAACTTACAAGCGCTACTCCACGAGTGCGCATCCATTCAGCCTCCGAGACAAGCGTGTCAACGATTCCTTGGGCCTCGGAGTAGTTGGTTTGAGCCACGTTAAGCGCGGCAGTGCTGACAGCACGCGCCTCCTCAGCCGTAGCAGCCTTAACCCTCTCGGCCTCCAGGTCGATCTCCAACGACTCACATCTGTCGATTTGCTCGTTCAAGCGACGTTTGAGCTCCGCAATCTCAACGTCCTTGGCGTGGAGATCTCTGTCCTTGCTAGACAGCTGCACCTTGACCTCAGACAACTCAACCTGGAGACCGACAAAACAACTTAGGCTGGTTTATTAACAACATAGTGAGAATAAAGGAAAACAAATAAACTAACCTCCATCTGCTGCTTGGCAGCCTTCTCTCCTGCGCCTCCTCTACCTTCGATGTCAAATCAGCAACTTTAGCCTCAAGATCAACAATCTTCTGTCGAGCCGCGTAGGCGCGCTCGTTGTCTTGGGCACAAATACGTTTAAACTCGGCCTTCTCTTTGGCCAGCTGCTCCTCAACATTGTGGAGTTTCTTTTGCAAGCCCTCACGGCCCCATTCTTCAGCCTTCTTATCGGCTTCAAATTTGGCTCTCTCCTCACCAAGAGCAGCCTTGGACTTTTCAAACTCAGCAATACGTTTTAACGAGCGCTCACGATAAGCCTCCCAGTCGGCGCGCTCTCTAACCATTGTTCGCCATTCACGAACTATTTGGTGATTGGCAGCACGAGCGTTAGCCTCTCCTAGTATGAAGGTGCGATATAACATTTCATGGGGTTTCGCCCTTTGCCGGTTAACTTCTGCAGGGGTAAACGAATTCAAAAACCACTCGCGGCAAGGGGCAAATTCATGGAATGTATCTTTTTGCTTTAAGCTCCAAGGGGCTTGGTGAGGAGCATCGCCGCGTTCTTCTTCATTATAAGTTTTATAGTAGATATCGCCGACGGTATCCTTCGCCCCAATCATGTTTGGGTTAAAACCTCCTGCACCACCAGAGCTCGCGCTGCTTGAAGCATATCGACCCGCACCCTTAGAAGTAACGACATGCGCGGAGTGGGTAGGGTTTGTAACCTCAGGCCCTTGAACATTAACAGGCTGCTCCATAGCCTTCTTCTTTTCTAACTCCTCCAGGGCCCTCTTCTTCGCTGCTTCGGCCACCCTCTCCTCCTCCTCCTCCGCCTTCCTTTTCCTCTCCTCCTCCTCCTTCCTTTTCCTCTCCTCCTCCTTCCTCTTTCTCTCTTCCTCATCTTTCCTCCTCTTCTCCTCCTCAATCTTCTTCATCCTTTCTTCCTCTCTCTTCTGATTCTCCTGCGCCTTTCGCTGAGCCTCAGCAGCCTTCGCGGCGTCCTGAGCAGCAGCATCAGAAGATTTGATGGTAATCTTCGGCCTCTTTGACACAGCCTCACTGAACGTGACACCCTTCTCAGGGGTCTTCTTCTTGATCTCTGCCAAAATAATGCAAGTACATTAAGCAGAGAGAAAAGTATTAAGAAGAGAAGCAAAGAACATACCCGGAGAAAATTTATACAACGAGCGCAAGTTGCTCGTTTTCCCAACCACGGGAAGCACAACAGCAGTAGGCGCGGAAGCCACTCCAGCCGTGGTTTCGCTCCTACCTCTCTTCCTGCCAATCAGTTAGGCAGTCGCATCTTCTTCTTCCGCCTCATCATCTTCAGGGGTCGCGCCAGCATCAGGGTTACGAGAACCCGCGCTCCCAGAGCTTTTCGAGCCACCTGCACTAGTTTTTGCCTTAGCTGTACGCGACAAGCCTTCAAATGAATCGCTGATTATTACATAATCATCTAAGTCACTTTGACGAAGGCGGAGAGTACCTTTGACAGCAGCAGTAGTTGCGCGACTCGGGCCAGGACCCTTGCTGGTCACTTCCGGATCGACCTTGGTCTTCTTCTTCTTATGGGGTTTCTTTTTCTTCTCCTCTGGGTCAATCCCCAGGTCGGGCAACACACCTGCAAAGATTTTAGACCACGAACTTAGCTCGTCGTTGGAAGACCCTACTGACTCCTCGCTGGAAAGATAGAGAATCTCTTTCCCAGCAGAAGTCACAGAGCGCAAAGGACGAGGTTTAGGATATTGCGCACCTTCAGTAGCGGTTGGCGGCGAAGCAAAGGCACCTTCAACCGGAAACATGAGGTTGCCCTTAATCTGGTCATACCAGCTTTCTTCATTGTCGCGCAAGGGGCGCACGCCCATGGAACCACCAAAGGTGGAGAAGGCAGCTTGATAGAGTTGCGCCTCTAAACATGAACATAAGTAAGTAACAATTAAATCGAGCTACTGCAAAAAAGAACAAGGAGATAACAAACCTTGATCACCGATCTTCAACACCGGAACCTCCCTGCTGTTGGGTGACCACTGGTCACTCATCTTAGCCGCGACCAAAACGTTTTCCCCAAACACCCGATTTGGGGTTGGGGTCAGTTGTTGATACCACTGGGCCTTCTTAGGAATCGGAAGGTCTTCCTTCGGTATCGCCTCAGTCCAATCCCGGAAGGGCATGGCAATTGGCAACACCTCTTCATGAATGAAGAAAAACTTGGGTTTCCAGTCATGGAAACTCTTGGGGGGGTTTAGCAGAATCTTCTTCGCCGCACCACGGCTCGCAAACGAGAAAAAACCCATCGTCCTCTGCAACTGGTAGAAGGCCCGAAACTTTTCTACCGACGGATCGATGCCATGAGATCGACATAGGAATTCGAAATGACGAACACTAACCATCCCAGGTGGGCTCATCTGTGACAGATGGAAGTTGTAGTAATGAAGAATATGCCCCAGGAAGTTTGTAGCCGGTAACCTAAAGTTACCCTGAAGAAAAAAATCTTCATATAGGGTAATATAACCCGGTGGTGCATCAGCCGCGGTCTGGCCCTGAGCCGGATACCGGGCATCCCACTCCGGTGGGAACCGGAAACTCCGAACAATCTGTTCGAAGAGACCTAGATCCCATTTGAGGACAGGAACTGGACCTTCCTCACCAGCAGAAATTTCTTGATGTTCCTCACTCATCGTATCAGAGAATAAATCTGGAAAAAACTAGAAGAAAAACTTGAAGATTTGCAGAAATCTTGAAGATGTGAAGAACAAACTTTGAAGATTCAAAGAGAGGTTGAGAGAGAATAAGAAGGCAACGAAGAGAAGTGAGAATCTCTCACCTCTCTTCGGATATATATACCCATCGCATTTAATGCGATGGGTAACCGTGCCGCTTTCGTCGCTAGGCTAACCAACGAGAGGCTGCCACGTCAAGCGGGAAACCAGGGGTGACGGTTACCACGCGCGCGTGGGCCTCACTCTCCTGACACGAAGTGCAACCGCCGCAGACGGCATGATGACACCCGTGCCAGAGGTCAACTCAAACGTCGCACTCAACGACTTATCCCACCAACTTGTCAGAAGTTCAAATTTCGAAGTTTCCCGCCATAATTACAAGTAACTTCATGCAAAAGTTACATGAGCCGCGCAAGCTACAGGTCACCTCCAATAAACCCGTGCGCTTGATCAGACAAACGACAATCCCTAAAGACCTGCATTGGTACCTGCGCAATTGAAAACAACATTTTTCACATGCGCCACACCAATCAGGATCAAAAGAACATTTCCCTTATTACTCTTATCTTATTAAGTCCAGAGCTCCAACCACTTGCGTTGCGCATGGTGCAGCACTGGACTGGGGGGACTTGAAGGGGTATGGTCCCAAAAAGTCGCGCAAACCTCCGCCCAGGTTGCGCGCGGAACCATACTCCTTATTTCAGAAAACTTATTGATGGGCTTTTCACGCGCGACCTACACACGCTGTAGGTTATCCCGCGCAAGGCAAGGCCCACAAGAGGCTCAGATATCAGCACTTAGCATAAAAATGGAACAAATGAGCATACTAACCCCGCGCGGATTAAATTGATGTCCAACAAGAGCCACTCAGTAGGGAAGCGCACAGCTACCCACAGTGGTACATAAGGTACAAGTGGCAGTAAAAGGAGCCAACGAGCGTCTAGCAGGCTCTGCACAATCGTGCGCCACGATCGCCTGACGAGAAGTACACAAGGACGCCTACGTGGCACCAATCAGAGGACGGAGACAACTGTCCCACGATCTCCACTTGTCTGCTGATGACAAAAGGACAACAAGGCCGACAACAATGACACGTGGCTCCAATCAAGGTGCGCCAGCACCGATGAACGTCTAGAAGCCACTAAGCGGTCGACGCCAGTGAGACAAAGAGCATATCCGTTTTGTTGTCCGCTTCCGGCCCAAGGCCCATCAGCCCATAACCCCTTACACCTCTCCGGCTATAAATAGAGACCTCATTCCACAGGTTAAACATTCTATTCCCTCTACTCTCACTCTTTACACTTAATTACTCTCAAAGCGGTCGCTTATTCTCACGCCGGAGCCTGGTTAAGAGGGAAACCCCCACATTCCCCTCTTAACGAGTAACGGTGTTCTGTTTTGCAGGATTGATTACCAAGTCGGAGCTCAAATATCCTTAAGAATATTAACCATCATGAAAGGAACATAAACCAATCTAATTAACTCCCTAATTAGATCACTGTTTCTTCAGGACCCATGATGGTTGACTCATGCTCAAGTAGCATAAAGCATGGCATGGCTATGGACATGGTATCCTCTCATGCCTTTCTTCAGTCAGGAAGTGATTTTTATTTGCACATGTTAATAAAGGGACTACTGTTTTCTTTTATATAAATCATAATATTTCAATTGCAAAAAAAATATCCAATAAAACATGTAAAAATCTCTCAAATTTTAAGTTATTTTTGACTTTCGATAGAGTATACTATGAATGGCGGATCTTAGCTTGGGCCAGGGGTCCTTGGCCGCCTCTATTTTTTCGCTTCGTAGTATATATTTTATCGAAAATTTTATATGTATTGAGTCCGTCCTCATGAGTTTATTGAAAACTAAGTTCAAGATCCGCTAATATATATTTTCAAAAAAATTATTGTCTTACCCCTCGCGTCTGGCCAATTACATCAATGTACCCCTTTGAGGGGTAAAACTGTAACCTTAATAAAAGGACATTTTGGTAATCTTACCCATATATATGTAGTAAACTTCAGTTGTATGCTGACACGTTTACACCCTCTTTTATTAAAGTCGTCTTCTCCTGCGATATTCCGGCCACCGAAGCAAAACCTGGTGCCACCGGGACCGAGTCGGAAGCACGTCTGACTTCTGTAACTCCGGTCGAACATCGTCCAGCGTCTAAACTACTTTATCTACACTTTCAATTTGTATCTGCTTCGCTATCTATGACCTTCAGAGACTCGCCGGAGAGTTAGAACGTCGGCCAAAACCGAACCCGACCATCCTGTCACACCCCCAAAATCCACATGCGGAGTACTATCCGCTTGAGGGCGTGACTGACCAGGATCCAGCCACCAATTATACTGAGCAATTTAATTAATAGCAAAAGTAGTATTCACCAACCACAGGGTTAGCAAATATCATAATCAAGTTCAAAAGTTTTAAGTTCAAATAGTAACATAAGTAGCGGAAGCATAGACAAAACAATTTAAAACAAAGTTCATAGTCCAAGTTTATTTAGAACCCAACACATGGGTTAGACGACCACTACACATCCCCAAGTAGCAAGCTCCTGAGTCACTGGGTACCTGCAAAGCATGCAGTAGGGTATCAACAAAAATGTTGGCGAGTCCACGAGTTGTCCAGTTTTTAATTACCAAAAACTTGTTTCACTAGTTAATTTACTCATTTATATTATACCAAGGGGAGCTACCCCTTAAGTAAGCTACTAAACTGGTTTTTCCAATACCGAATACTTATGTGACCGTACGTTTTCGTAAAGTGCCCCGTTTGTCAATGTTCTATCATCATTGACGGATTGCCAGAGTCTATTAGTTCACTCCCGATCCCATACACGGGCACGGTGTGAGGCTGGTAAGACCTAAATAGCGCTATCAACTAATAACCCGTTCGCCAGGCCCCGGCGACTAATCGATATTAAGTAGTAGGGACTTGAGTGATAGAGTTGCGTTTAGTATGGCTTGTTGCATTCCATATAAATAGTAACTAACTAAAAGTCCCGCATAAGGGGAGAAAAGTAGGTTTGTGTCCCTTACAAGGGGATAGCGTTGCTTTTAGTTCCGTTTCCCAACCACCGGGAACGCATGCTTTAAAGTTGTGAACTCACCTTGGGTTGCTTGGCAGGCAGTTTACTTGGTCAAGTATGCTGGTCACCACGTCCTAACATGGTTACCAGTGAGGGTCAAGCTCGGATACAAACAAATCACGTATTTAACACGTAGCATGTATAACACACAACATACACATTGACTATTCATACACTAAGTTATTGGGCCTACTCTAACACTTGTTTATAACAACACCATGCAACAGTAACATAGATTAAACAGTAACACGCATGAATCAGTTCACACACTTTGGCCCAATAACGAAGATAAGCAGCCCAGTCTAGCCTAGGTGGTCTCGACTCGAGGACAAGCGGTCTCGAGTCGCAACCAGGAGATCTCGAGTCACGAACACCTGGTCTCGAGTAGTGCTGGCATGAGTCGCAACCTCAGGGGTCTCGAGTCCAGTCTCGAGTCGAGATCATGAAGTCTCAAGTCGAGACCTTGCCGGTCTCGAGTTCTTGCAGTCTGTCTCGAGTTGTCACGTGTTGGTCTCGAGTCGCAACCGGGGGTCTCGACTCGCAACCACGGATTCGTGCACATGAAGTTCTTCTAGAACCTCTGATGTACTAACCAATAGAATTGCAATTTCATGTAATTGTGTACTATCCAATCAAATCACACAAACATGTTTTCTTGTCTAATTGCTAATCAAAATAGATCAAACAACCGGATTTCAAATATTCATAACAACATTCAAACAGTTCATCATTAGGGTTTTTACATATTCAACATGCATGAGTGTTTAAGAAATTCTTATCCTAGCATGCACTCAAATCGGTATCATCACCGGTTCCTAATCATATATTTCCAGGACTACACATACAACACATCCCTATTATCTAACACCTTGCATATCATCATTCAACAACAATGTCATACTAATACATGCCTTGCACATAGTCACCTATTAATTTTCATCACACCAAATCCATCACTAAGCTAGCCATAATTATCATCTAGTCAAGCAAAACATTCATAAGCAAGAATCTATATCAAAGATCTCTCAACTATGCACAAAGAGGCACTAACCGGTTCTAAAGTGTGGAGGTGTGTAGGGATTCACCGAGATCCGGGAGCTCCTTCCTTAGTCGCCGGTTGTTCCGAGAAGAAGGGAGGAGAGTGTTGGTGGAACTTTAGGGTTTTAGTGATTGAAGGAGTGTAGGAGAGTGTGTGTGAGTGAGTGTGGGAGAATGATGGAAATGCCAAAAATGAGAGAAGGTAGGCTTGGGCATGGGTTTTATACCCGTTCTAAGGTCGGTACACCCTAATGGGTTCCGAATGGGCTCAAGTGCACACGGCCCAACCGTTTAATGTTCACTCGAGACCGAGTGGTCTCGAGTCGGGTTCATGGTCTCGGCTTACTATATGTATATATATATCTATGTATATCATACGTGCACATTGTCAACCTATCACTTAACAAGAGGATCACATAGCATATCAAGATCAACACGCAACTTTCACTTAATAACGTATATACACACAATGTTATTACAAGATATTTGCTCGGGAGAACCTAGAGTGTCACATTATCCCCAAGTTTTAAGAACTTCCATCCCGAAAGTTAAGGCAGCCACTGTCGAGCTAGTATGAGTGAGAACATTTTTAACGGGGTGTCACACATCCGACCTCCATTGTCGGTATTTTTTTGTGTGTTCATGGGATTTCGAGTAGGGTTGGTGCAACTTGGTTGCAAACGGGTCATGGGTTCGGGATGATACTGTTGAACAGAGCAATGTACATGCGTTATAGGTTCGACTAGGCGAGCATGAACCCGGTTAGTTTAGAGACGAGTTGCAGGTTTTGCTCTGGTGGTCGGAATATCGCCGAAGTGGTCGGAACATTGCCGGGGAAGACGACTTTAATAAAACAGGGTGTAAACGTGTCAGCAGAGTTAAAGCACATGGTGTAAATGTGTTGTTCACTCTAATTCTTTTTATTATGAGAGGCAAAAACGTCTTTTCACACGCTGACGGGTGAACATTGATGCAATTGGCCAGACGTGGGGGTAAGACAACAATTTTTTGAAAATAGAGAGTAAGGGTGTCAGCGATACAAAACCAAATGGAGTAAAATTGCATTTTACTCCACAATGTATTTGGGACACCGGAATAGATTGAGTTTTTAAATGTATAAAATATTCGTTTTAATATATGGATTAATAAAATAATGTAAAAGATATTGCAAACACAGTTACACAAATGATAATAATACTGGTTTTAGGGTGTCCGGAGTGGGGGCGGTAAACCCATTCGGCACCGCAGCTCAACCACCGCCAACCTTTTGCCGCTTGAATGTTTACCGAAATGAGGGTGAAATTCGGTGAATGATCACCGACTCGGTGAAGGGAGGGAAGGGGAGAGAGAGGGGTGTGTGTGGTGGGGTCCATGCCTTCTCAACTAATCACACATTTTTTTTAAATAGTTTACCTATTCCAAAATATCTAACCACCGCCAACGTTTTTAAGCAATAGGTAAACATAATAGGTAAAATGACGTAACACTGTTTGATTGATCGATTTGAAAATTTACCTATTAAAAATGTTTAACCATTCCTTATACCCTTATTTATAACTTTACATATCATCATGGCATAGAGGTTGTGCTCTGCATCCTTTTAGTCAGATAATTGCAGATTTGTGAATAAACAATTCCACATGTGAAAGCCATATACATAGAATAACATTAATTATTTTCCTGCAACTTATTAACGTATTAAAAAACTCTATTGCTCAGGTCACCTTCGTTCCACATCAACAATCACCAACATAGCTTGACACAAACAACTAAAAATAGATTGATTTGGAATAAATCATGAATACAAACGATTATGTTAACCGTTCTAATGTTTTTTATATATAATTTGTAAATTTAAAATTACATCAACGTTATTATAAAAATAATTTGAAATCCTCTTAGGATGTGTTCGCTTTAAGGAAATGAAATTTGTTAAAAGATTCACAATTTAAAGAAATCCGAATCAGAACCAATCAAAGAACTTGAATTTGTAATGCAACCGGGTGGCAATCGGATGGGAGTAATGACGGTTATTAACACATAAATTGTTAGGCTGGAGGGTGTGGGGGCGTCACTCCCGCCACCTCACCATGTATAGCGCTCATATGGGCTCCATCACCACACCCACTGAAGAAACACTGAACCAATTAAGGGACTAATTAGTTTGGTTTATGTTTCTACCATAATGGTTAATCTTCTTATGAATATTTGAGCTCCGACTTGAGGTTCAATCCTGCAAAACAGAACACCGTCACTCGTTAAGAGGGGAATGTGGGGGTTTCCCTCTTAACCGGGCTCCGACGTGAGAATAAGCGACTGCTTTGGGGGATAATTAAGTGTTAAGAGTGAGAGTAGAGGGAGTAGAATGTTTAACCTGTGGAATGAGGTCTCTATTTATAGCCGGAGAGGTGTAAGAGGATATTGGCTGATGGGCCTTGGGCCGGAAATGGACAACACAACGGATGTGCTCTTTGTCTCGCTGGTGTAGACCGTTTAGTGGCTTCTAGAAGTTCTTTGGTGCTGGCGCACCTTGATTGGAGCCACGTGTCGTTGTTGTCGGCCCTGCTGCTCTTCTGCCATCAGCAGACAAGTGGAGATCGTGGGACAGATGTCTCCGTCCCCTGATTGGTGCCACGTAGGCATCCTTACGTACTTCTCGTCAGACGATCGTGGTGCACGATTGACCAGAGCCTGCTAGACGCTCATTGGCTCTCTTCACTGCCACTTGTACCTTGTGTACCACTGGAGGTAGCCTTACGCTGCCCTCCTATGCGGTTCCTGTTGAGCATCTAACTAACCCCGCGCGGGTTAGTATGACCATGTGCTCTTTTAGTATGCTAAGTGTTGATATCCGAACTTCTTGTGGGCGGGACATCGCGCGACGTAGAGCAGAAAGTGGTGTATCTCGCGCGAGACTCTTGATAAGAAGTTTATTAAGATAAGGAGTATGGTCCCACGCGCAACCTTAATGGAGGTTTGCGCGGCTTTTTGGTACCATACCCCTTCACCCACCATTTTAAGAGGGGGGGGGGGCGTCATCTTCTCTTCGCCAACATGGTACCGCCAAGGTTGAAATGTTCAGGTGGGGCCCATTAGTTTTGGTCCAATCAATTTTTTTTTTTTTAATTTTGTTCAGGTGGGGCTCCATCCACACCCTGCAATTTAAAGAAGGCCTCCATAGCTGACATGGATCCTACGTGGCTTAATAAAGCCTCTAGGAAACTCTGACCACACCCTCTTGATTATTACTTGTCAAATTTATTGTATTTTGAATAAACAAATTAACTTTTACTTTCTCCATGACATAAAAGGTCGGTTAGGCACATTGAAAAAGAGGTTGGTGGTGGAGAAAAAAGTCGGTACCAACTGCCAAATTCAAATATTAAACCATTTTTTTTTTTAAAGTAAAGCCAATAATGGTGATTAAAAAAAAGATGCTTCAATAATTACGTAATTATAATATTATTGGTGAAGGGTTCGTGGCCTTTTGTGCATCGTACACGTGGCGCAGTCAATTCATTTGCTGGTCCCCCATGTTTGTTTAAAGCCAATGAGCACGAAGTTAACAATGTTTGGACGGTTTTAAGGTTGAAATTTCCGGTTACTAATTTAAAAACTATAATATCAATTATATTATAATTAAATATAAATTATATTTTTAGGCATCTTCATCTTCAAAATAATACAAAACTACTTGAATATACTTGTTTAATAAAAAACATGACGGGTAAAACAATTTTATCAACCAAAATTTCGGTTAAGGAAAATGATATTAAAATGAGTTTTACTGAAAAATACATTATAGAGTGAATTTCAAGTTTTGTCCTTTATCTTTAGACCACTTTGCAAGTTTTGTCCTTTATGTTTAAATTTGACGAGTTTTGTCCTTTATATTTAAAAATCAAACACGTTTTACCCTTTATGTTTAAAAATCAAACTCGTTTTGTGCTTTATGTTTAAAAAATCAAGCACGTTTTGTCCTTAAAAATCAAGCATAAAGGACAAAACATGCTTGATTTTTAAACATAAAGGACAAAACTCGTCAAATTTAAACATAAAGGACAAAACTTGCAAAGTGGCCTAAAGATAAAGGACAAAACTTGAAATTCACTCTACATAATCTATACTATATAATAAAAGAAACCAATAAAAGGACACATGTCATTCATTGAAGCCATCAATTAAAAGATAATTATAAAATTAAATATAAAATAAATTTAAATAATTCGTATAGGAGATAATCTAATATTTTAAAATATTTATCAGATTTAATAATAATAATAATAATAATAATAATAATAATAATAATAATAATAATAATAATAATAATAATTTCTCTAAAGGAGTGGGTAATATTATAAAATAATTTAGTAAAATTAAAGATGTTATTTTGGAGATTAAAACGGAACTATAGACAGAAAAAAGATGGATAAGTTGTTAGGGAAATATCATTAAGAATATAGAGATTAGAAATAACTTAGGTAAAATTAATTACATACACCAAGAAAAGTAGTCACGAGATATATTTTTTTATTAAATTCATTTAACCTGTGTAATAAACGCGGTTTTTTAAAGATATAATATTTTTATTTTTTATCATACAAAATTACATTTATGCAACTCGTGTAATACACGGGGTTTTTAAAAATATAACTTTTTTTACTATGTAGTATATAAAATTAGATTTATTCAATCCATATAATACATAGAGTTTATAAAGATATAACTTTTTATTGTTCGATATATAAAATTACATGTGCTCAACCCGTATAACACATGAGATTCTTAAAAATGTAACTTTTTTATTATTTAATATATAAAATTAAATTTACTCAACCGGTACAATACACGTGGTTTCTAAAAATACAACATTTTTTTATTATTTAATATATAAAATTACATTTATTCAACCCATATAATAAACGAGATTTTTAATTATATATTGTTTTATTATTTGATAAATAAAATTATATTTATTCAACCCCTATAATAAACAAGATTTTTAAAGATATATATTGATGAAACAATGGTTAACCGGGCAGGATTAACTCACTGGTCTCGTCAAGAAGGGTTAATCCCTTCCTCTCGAGGATCGCTGTCTGGATCACCGGTGGGTTGATCTCCTGCACAAGGAAACAAACCGTGACTCGTAACAAGGAGGATGGGGTGGGGGTGCTCCTTGTTACCACTCTCCGGCGTAAGAATCAGTAATCTGCTTTGGGAAGCAAAGTATGATAGTAGTAGTAGTGAGAGAGTTGTGAAGAGATACCTCAAATCTGGTTTGGGGTTGGTATTTATAGCCGAGGAGTGAAGGAGGAGGATGATGGACGGACTGACGACGTGCTGCACCTTTGCAGGTGTGTCAGGCTTGTCGGTTGTGGATGTTATGCCACGTCAGTCTGTTGCTTACGTAACCCTGACAGGTGACTGCCATTGGTGCCACTTGCACTGTGGTGTCAATCCCACTTGTTGAGCGTATAGGATGCGGTGCGAGCCGCATCGCTGCCTGCGGTGACATCTGATGTTATCGCGTCTCTTGCTTGTGATCAAGAAATACGCGAGATGCGGTGCTGGCCGCATCGTCGCCTGTGGTGACTGTTGCTGTTATCCAGCTTCCTTGTATTGATAGAAGTGTTCACTGGACGCGGTGCGAGGCCGCATCGCTGTGAATACTTCCGTTTTCATACACCAGATGTGATGCTATGTCGCATCACTCTACCGTTCTCATGTTCCAGGTAAGTCCTCCTTTATCACTAGACAGATTGGATTCAACCCTTGTGTCGACGCGTTCTCGCATGGGAACAAGTAGGTTGTTGGCTGGTGGGGGTTTTGATAAGGGTAATGGTCACTCGCGGTCGATGCTGACGCGAGATCTGGGACCATACCCCTTCATATATATTTTTATATTATTTGTTATATAAAAATACATTTATTCAACCCGTGTAATACACGGGATTCTAACCTAGTTATATTATATTTATTTAAAAAGACAAGCTTTACATGAACAAGTGAATAACCAATATAAACTGACGACGGGGGTAGCCCAAGGACAAATAAAACTATTAATATGCAAAGAGCTTAAAAGGTTGAAAGGTTCATCGGATGAAAAGCTGTATAATGAGGGAATCGAGGAACAGTAACTAGTCATGTCCACCAACTCGTCCCACCAGCTCACGCTCACCAACTCACAAAGTCAGAGCAGGTCTGCACAGGCACACCCTATTAACCAGGGGTCCAAAGCCTTCAACCCCAAAAGGGGAAACCCTCCATAAGCAAACAGGTCTCACTAGTATAGTCCATGCCATTTCGAGAAGTGTCTTCCACTATAAGAAGACAGCTCAATAACACTTCAAGGACATTCCGAAAAGCAGAGAGATTCCTTAATCTCTTGTCATTTGAAGAGTTCTTGTCACTTCCAAATAACTCTTCATCAGATTCATCTCATTCATTCTATTTGCTTTCTTTTCTGGATCCGAGTCAATCTTGGAGAAAGAACTTCAAAGCAAATAACTCAAATATACTAGTGAACCTCCTTCCACGTTTTGCAAACGTGGAGGGACCCCGCGACCTGCGTTAGGCAAAATCAAACCTTTCAGCCCTTTTGCCTGACCAGTCCAGCTACCATCCTTGGTCCCGTATTTGTTGCATCAACAAGTTGGCGCCACCGTGGGGCTACGCCGCTGTTTCTCCTCAAAAGAGACCTGGTACGTGTAGCTCCTTCCATTCCAAACCACCATGTCAGAAAGTGGATCTCCGGGAGAGGTAAACCAGATCCCTAACACCTCTACCCCGGGAAGTGGTCAAGCTCACACAACAATAACAACGCCTTTTTCAACTCCGGGGAGTACACCCGAGTTCCTCACCTTTAACACACCAACCCCATCCAGATCTGGAGCTCCGTCTCCCAACGTTGGTGTGTCTGACACTCCGACACGCGTTGAACTTACCCCCGAGGGAGTCGCTCATAACTTCCTTGAGCTGAGATCACTTCTTAACCAACACGTGAACAGAGAAAGGGAAAAGGGTGTAAGGATTCGTCTAGATTACGACGAGCCTGAGCCAACGTTATCTCCTGGACCACCTCTACCACCCTTCGTTACAAGAAGTGAAGCCGGTCCTAGCAACCCTTCAAACCTGCACCCTTATCTGTCCACTGTGACGAACCCCACTGTTCATCCCATTCTCTCTTCCCAACCAACTATTAGTGGTACCCCTCTGGGACACGAGTTAACACTTCACCAACTCCTACAATCCCCGGTGACCAGTTGTCCCACTTCTCTAACTACCACGTGGGAGCAAGCCCTATCCGTGCTCCCTTTAGCACGAAGTGCTGTGGCCAGCACCCCCCTTGGGGTAAGCTGCTCGGTTGGGCCGGGAAGCCTTCAGGGTTTCAATCTCATACCCAACATGATGTCTCAAATGATGGCCAACTTCCCCTGGCAACACTTCATCAATCAGGTGCTTGCCACCCAGGGAAACCCTGGCAACAACAACAACGTAGGCACAAGACATGAAGAAGACCTGGCTAAACCTTACAAGCCAAGTAACCTTTCATGCTTTTCTAGACAGATAGCTGATTATGATTTTCAGTCTAAAATCAAGATGCCAGCTCACATCAGAACGTATGATGGGACTGAAGATCCCGAAGATCACCTTCAGATCTTCACTGGAGCTGCTCGAATAGAAAAATGGACGAACGCTGAATGCTGCCTGATGTTCATGCAAACTCTTGTTGGGTCCGCTAGAATCTGGTTCAACGACCTACCAGCTCAAAGCATTCGAAGCTTCGACGATCTCAGCAGAGGCTTCCTAGCAAACTTCTCCCAACAAAGGAGATACGTTAAAGACGCGACAGTGATCTTCCAGATAAAACAACGAGATGATGAAAGCCTACGAGCATTCATTGAACGGTACAAGAAAGAAGGGCTAACCTACGTGGGGGCTGATGAGAAAATGAGGGTTGCCGGTTTTATGAACGCCATAACCTCTAAGTATCTCACACGAGATTTCAACAAATCTCTACCCAAAACCTTGGAAGAAGCCCTTGAAAGAGCCGAGGCTCACATCCGGGGAGAAGAAGCTGTTGATATCAAAGAACAAAGAAAAAGGGGTTCCGGTTGGCGAAGCAGCAGCCCAGCCAGAAAGAGAGGAAACTTTAATTCTTACGACAGACGCTCAAAGGGTTCAGACCCTCGAAGGGTTGAAGGGCGAAACCCTCCAAGCAGGGATAAGAGTATGAGTTTCACTCCTCTCACCAAAACCCCTCAAGAAATCCTGGCAACGGAAGAGGTCAAGCAAAACTTCAGACCTCCCAGGCCTCTTCCCAAAAGTCGGAAAAACGAGAACTCCACTCAGTTCTGTGAATTCCATGAAGAAAAGGGACATCACACCAACGATTGCTTCCAGCTGAAAAAGAGAATTGAAGAGGCTGTCAAATCAGGAGAACTTGCCCACTTGGTCAAGGGAGTTCGAGATAAGATGGCTGAAAACAAAGGGAAGGAAGTAAACATGGTATATTCTGACGAAAAGGTCCCTTACAAGAAGCGACGGTTGGAGGATTGGGAGCTTCAGTGCGTCTGCTTCCCCCCAACAAGGAAGGACCCGCTCCCTGGTCCCCTTGTGGTTGAAGCCATCGTGGGTACCTTGCAAACATGCAAAGCATACATAGACACGGGAGCAGCCACTGAAATCATGTTCGAGAAATTTTTCAATCAGCTAAGCAACGAGGAGCGTTCAAGGCTTCAACCCTCCGGGACCTCCATAAAGGGTATCGCTGACATAACCCTGAAGCCTTTGGGGCAAATAACCCTTGATGTCTGTCTTAAGGAGGGATTAAAGGAAAGAACCCGATCACTAACCTTCGTAGTTATCAACATCCCTTCCAACTACGACGTAATCATAGGGAGGCCCGGACAATATGCATTTTACATGGCTGTATCTGTTGGCCATGGCACTGTCAAGTTTCCAACCGAGAAAGGGATTGCAACCCTTCAACCCTCTCAGGAAGCTTACCTGATCGAAGGAGAGAGTTCCAATGACGAGAAAGACAAGCAGGGGTTAGTCATCAACCCTAAGTACCCCGAACAGCGGATAAGGGTCAACCCCAACCTCTCTCAAGATACTCTTTCATACCTTGAAAAGCTGCTAAAACATCACAGCGATGTGTTCGCCTGGTCTCCCGAAGACATGACCGGGATCCCTCGAAGCATTGCTGAACATGAGCTAAGAATACCACCGAATGTCAAGCTAGTGGTTCAAAAGAAAAGAAGTTTGGCACCTGAAAGAAGCCTGGCAGCTTGCCAAGAGGTTGAAAAGCTTGTATCAGCTGGCATTCTCCGAGAGGTTAAGTATCAATCATGGATTGCCAATCCTGTCATGGTCCGGAAACCCGACAACTCTTGGAGAATGTGTATAGATTTCAAGGATCTTAACAAAGCTTGTCCTAAAGATTGCTACCCGCTCCCAGAAATTGACCTTAAGGTTGATTCCCTCACGGGATACCCGTTCAAATGCTTCCTTGATGCATACAAAGGCTATCACCAGATCCTCATGAAAGAAGAGGATGAAGAAAAAACGGCTTTCCACACAGACAAGGGCATTTTCTGTTACCAAAAGATGCCTTTTGGCCTCAAGAACGCAGGAGCCACTTACCAACGACTCGTCGATAAAGCCTTCGAAAGCCAAATTGGAAGAAACATGGAAGCATATGTCGATGACCTGGTGATCAAAAGCAAAACGGAATACCAGATGCTTGATGACATCCAAGAAACCTTCAAGAATCTTAGAAAAATCAACATGAAGCTTAACCCGGAAAAATGTTCGTTCGGATTTGATGAAGGAAAATTCCTGGGTCATATTGTTGGAAAACAAAGCATCAAGGCCAACCCCAACAAAGTAAAAGCTGTTCTCGAAGCTAAACCACCAAGAACCAAGAAGGAGGTTGAAAGCTTGAATGGGAAGCTTGCAGCCTTGAAGCGTTTTACCTCAAAACTGGCCGAAAGGTCCCTACCATTCTACAAAACGCTCAAGAATTGTTCAGATAAAAAAGATTTCAGATGGACCGAGGAGGCTGAGGAAGCTTTCAATCAAATGAAGCAGCACCTTGCTTCACTGCCAGATATTGCAGCACCAGAAACCGGGGAGCTCATATCGGTGTACCTCTCAGTCGCCGACGAAGCCATCAGTGCAGTCCTCACCATTGAAAGGGACAAGGCTCAGGTACCCGTCTATTTTTTCAGCAAAACTTTAAAACTAGCTGAAACCAAATATCCTCCCCTTGAAAAACTAGCCCTAGCCTTGGTCCAAACAGCCAGAAGGCTTAGAAGATACTTTCAAGCACATCCTATACAAGTGGTCACTGACCAACCTGTCAAGAACGTGCTTGAAAAGCCTGAAAACTCAGGTAGATTGGCAAAATGGGCAGTGGAACTAGGTGAACATAACATCACCTATGTCCCACGAAAAGCAATCAAAGCTCAAGTTTTGGCTGACTTCCTAGTAGAAGTCCCAAGCCAAAAGACTGAAGAAGTAAACACCACAACCACTGAACCCTCCAACCCTGAAGCCTGGAAACTGTTCACCGACGGGGCTTCAAGCGTTGAAGGGTCAGGAGCTGGTGTAATCCTAATCAACCCTGAGGGGCTAGAATTCACATATGCTCTTCGTTTCAACTTTCAGACCACTAATAACGAGGCTGAATACGAAGCACTGATCGCTGGCCTCCGGCTAGCCAAAGAAATGAAAGTCAAAAAGCTTGAAGTGTTCACTGATTCGCTACTAGTATCAAGCCAAGTCAATGACAGCTATGTCGCCAAGGAGCCCAACATGAGAAGGTACAAAGAAAAATCAAAGGAATTAATGAACACCTTCCATGCATGCAACATCAAACAGATTCCAAGATCCCAAAACAAAAAGGCTGACGCCTTAAGCAAGTTAGCGTCCCTCACATTCGCCCACCTCACAAAAAAGGTGTTGGTTGAAGTGTTGAAGGCTCGTTCAATTGACGAATTGGAAGTACAAGATGTGGTCACCGAGGAAGATCCAAATTGGATGACTCCCATAAAGAAATTCCTTCAAAACAACGAACTACCAAGTGATCAAATAGAAGCTGAAAGAGTAAAGATCAAAGAAAGACAATATGTGTTGCAAGGAGAAATCCTCTATAAAAAAGGATACCTTGCACCATTGCTAAGGTGTGTGGGCCCTGAACAAAGCAAGTATTTTGTTAAAGAAGTGCATGAAGGAATATGTGGAGCTCATTTCGGAGCTAGGTCGGTGGTTGCAAAACTCATGAACTTGGGATATTTCTGGCCTTCAATGCATCGGGATACCGTCGAGCAATTGAAGAAATGCGATGCCTGCCAAATCCACTCCCCAGTACCAAAAAGTCCAAAACATGACTTGGTCCCCATAACTTCAGCATGGCCATTCCATAAATGGGGAATGGACATAGTTGGACCATTCCCTCCAAGCAAAGGGGGAGTAAAATTCCTGTTGGTAGCAATTGATTACTTCAGCAAATGGCCAGAGGTCAAACCCCTTGCCAAAATCACAGGAAAGCAAATCATAGACTTTGTATGGGAGAACATCATATGCCGCTATGGGCTGCCAGGGGTAATTGTGACCGATAATGGGAAACAATTCGCTGAGAAACCCTTCAGCCTTTGGTGCAAAGAGTACAGGATTAACCAAATCTTCAGCTCAGTGGCTTACCCGCAATCAAACGGTCAGGTTGAAAGGACCAACAGAAGCATAGTGGAAGGCATCAAGACAAGATTGGGGAGATATGAAAGTAATTGGCTGGAAGAATTGCCTAGCGTTTTATGGGCAATCAGAACAACAGAAAAAGCAAGTCACAGAAAAACACCTTATAGCTTGGTATTCGGATCCGAAGCCGTAATCCCCGCTGAAATAGGAGTTGTAACCCAACGAATTGTCAACATGGATCCCGAGGTAAACACACAAGAGACCATGTTGAACTTACAACTCTTAGAAGAGGCCCGGGATCAAGCAGCAATACAAGAGGCCAAATACAAGCAAAAGATGGAAGCATATTACAACAAAAAGGTCAAGAACGAACGATTCAAGCCAGGAGACCTAGTCCTCAGAAACAATGAGGCCAGCAAAAAGGAAAACCAAGGAAAATTAGGCCCAAAATGGGAGGGGCCATACACCATCCTCGAAGCACACAAGGGTGGATCCTACAAGCTGGGAGATCGAGAAGGCAAAAGGCTCCCAAGGCACTGGAACGGAAAAACTTTAAGAAAGTTCTATGTTTAGAAAGTTTGGTTTGTAGCAAAACAAAAACCTTTTGTAAAAGCAAATGTTGCTTGAATGAATGAAGTTACTTTATCAAACTTGTCTTTCTATCCTAATATCAGGTTGAGAACCTAGCAAAAAACTCCATGGCAAGGGCCATGTAAGGGGATGAGCTCCCAGGCCATATCGCTCAATAGGTTCAAGGGTTGAATGGACCTATATAAGGGGTGAGTTCCTAAATCAATACAACTCCATGAGACTTATCAAAGAAAAACAATAGTGTCTCATAGACAGGTCTGAACAGCCTACACCAATCGTTCCTTAAGTCTAAAAAATGTACTCAATAAACAGACTTACGAAATCAAACAAATTACAACAAAATAAAGAAAAGGATAGATACTACGTCTTGATGATAAACACTAAGGCAAAGTGACTGCAGCACTGAACCCTTTAAAGTGTAAAAAACATAAAGACAAAGTAAACAAAGACAAGGCAAGAGAATAAAAACAAACAAGCCTATCAACCAAACATACAAACCAAATCAGAAGCTACCCAAAGATCAACCAACAGGTACCGAGCTTGAAAGGTTAAAGGCTTCAACCCATCAGCAACTGTACAAAAAGCCTGAAGGGTTGAAACCCCACAAAACAAAACCAAGCAAATGGAACCAACAAAAACATCAACGACAAACATCATGTCATAAGTTAGAAAGGCCATAAAAGACCTTCATAAGACAGTTAAAGCAAGCCCTAGTGACTTGCAAATAAAACTAATGTTCAACAGCCATATAGGCCCAACCAACCAACCATGGGAACCTTAAGGGTCCCCAAAACCTAAACATTGTTTAAAACATTACAAAACATAAAATGTTTGCTAAGAAAGCTACGAATAAATGTCAGTTATCAGAGGGCTTGGAACCTTCACCCTTAGACTTTTTAGCTTTCTTGATCTTCTTCACCTTGGGACCTTCTTCACCACCAACAGCAGAGGTTTCCAAACCGGCATCCTTCGAGGTTTCAGGCAGGCTCGAAAGGGTATCATCACTATCCCCAGAATAGGACCTCTTCTTTGACAAGGAACCCAAAACCTCAGCACAAACCTTCTCATTTAACCCCTCAGGCTTCAACCCCTGTAAAACAGACAAAGGCTTACCAAAACAAGAGGATACCTCATGAATAAAGGGGTAGGTTAGCCTCTCCATCTGCTCAACAGAAGCCTTGAAGACATCAGAAGCCTCAGGGCGAAACATGGGTGACTTCTCCAAAGGTTGCCCAGATTCATGAAGTTTATAGCCAGCAGTAAGGCCTTGATGCTTCCCCAGGTTCAGCAGCTTTGTGTAAACATCACCAAGGGCAGAGTTAAATTCCTTAGAGTGCAAAAGATAAGTCACAACCTGCTGAAACCCATGCTCGATCAACCACTGATTATCCGCAGTCACCTGACCAACGGAAGCCTTCAACCCCTCCTTTTCTTCACGAAAAGCCTTCTGCTGGACAGATAAGGCCTCTCGATCAGCCTTCAACTTCAGCAAACTTGCTTCAAAGCTCTTCTTCAGGTCACCCATCTCAATGGCATGCATCTTCTTCAGATCCTCAATCTCCTTCTTCCAAGCTGCCTCCTTCTCTGCAAACCCAGCCACTTCCTTCTTCATCGATGCAAGGGAGGATTTCATTTTGTCTTTCTTTTTAGAAAAATCCTCATACTCCCGCATCCTTTGGCGAAAGCGTGTAATCCCTTGGGGAAGCATGGCTGTAAGGTTGCAAGTAGTTAAAACCATGCGAGATAACATAGTGTCATCATCCATCTCAGCAATAGCTTCACGAACGGAAGGAGGAGCAAGATGACTAAGAGCATCTTCACAAACAGCAGCATCCTTAAAAGTGTCATCATTCTTAACCAACCAAGTAGGCACATAAGTGCCCTCAGGGTTCAACCCTTCAACGTCTCTGCTCGACGATTCTTGAACAGGGGTAGCAACACCCTTCTTCCCTCGAACCTTCTTACCACGCACAACTAATTCCTTCTCCTTCTCAACCTCCACTTCAACCTGATCCTCAGAAACCTCGATATCATCACTCAAATCCACTGGTTCAGTAGAAGTGGATTGAGGAGTAGCTTTCAGTAAACGACGAGATAACCGGCGAGTTGAAGGCTTGAGAACATTGGACTTGGTAAAACCCTTCGCATTTGCAACACTGACATAACCTGAACCCTCAAACCTCTGCTCAGAGGTCCTCACAACAACATTTTCACCCGGAACAGTCGGAGCATCTTCAAAAACCACATCGGACGTATCGTCACTCTTGATGAAGTCCAAAGCAGACATAACTGCCAAAAAACAAATAAAGAAAATAAGTCACAAACAAAGTAAGATGAAAAGGCATAAGGGAGAAAATGCATACCAAGGCCATTTCTCATCAACACCGGATCCCGATCAACTTTTGCCCAAATATTACTAACCCCTAAAAGCACTAACAAATGTTCGGGAAAAGGGCGAACCCTCGAAGGGCACCCCCGAATGGCTGAAAGAAAGGCATCATTCAATTCAGACTCGGAAGGCTCCGGATCGTTGAGAACAGCATCCGGATGCCTCCACACCATTTTGAAAGGAATAATGGATTCAGAAACCCAGAAAAACGTATTCTTCCATGATCCAAGGGTTGTAACCATGGATGAAACAAGACAAGTATCAACCTTTGTGTTCTCAAAAGTAAATCAATCACCATTTTTGGCTAACCGGAAGAACCTCCGAAAGAGCAACAATGAAGGATCATAACCTAAAGCACGACACAGCACTTCAAAGTGCAAAACCCTAGCCATTCCTTTCGGATGTACTTGCCCAAAAGACACTCGATAATACTCAAGCAAATTTAGAACAAAAAACGAAAAAGGGTAACGAAGATTAGACCACTCAAAATGCCGACAATACAAAGCAATAAAACCAGGAATCGGTTTATCAATAGAAGCATCGCAAGCAGGGGCGGTCGGATTAAACTGTTTATCGATACCATATTCAAGGCAAAACAGGTCTACCTCCTCTTGTGTCAACCGAGAAAATGACCTCGCTAAATCCTTAAGGGCACCCATGATCGAAAAAAGTAAAAGTGAAAATGGAGAAGAAAACTAACCTGAGGGAGAAAAAACTGTGAATGATTGAAGGGAAAATGATGAAGTTTTGTAATTGTAAAAATGAATATAAGAGTAAAGTAAGGGTATTAAAGATAAAAATAAAAATCTCTGCCAATCCGCCGCCTGACACATGTCCAATCAACTGTCAAATCGATTAAATTTCAAAATTCAAAAAAGTAACCGCCTCAAACCCTTCAAGCCCCCAAACAACGAACCCTTGAAGCCTTTAAAAGACATGCATAAAAGTCAGAAGTCTTTGAGCATAATACCCCAAAAACCTCTGACTTGGGGGGCTGACGACGGGGGTAGCCCAAGGACAAATAAAACTATTAATATGCAAAGAGCTTAAAAGGTTGAAAGGTTCATCGGATGAAAAGCTGTATAATGAGGGAATCGAGGAACAGTAACTAGTCATGTCCACCAACTCGTCCCACCAGCTCACGCTCACCAACTCACAAAGTCAGAGCAGGTCTGCACAGGCACACCCTATTAACCAGGGGTCCAAAGCCTTCAACCCCAAAAGGGGAAACCCTCCATAAGCAAACAGGTCTCACTAGTATAGTCCATGCCATTTCGAGAAGTGTCTTCCACTATAAGAAGACAGCTCAATAACACTTCAAGGACATTCCGAAAAGCAGAGAGATTCCTTAATCTCTTGTCATTTGAAGAGTTCTTGTCACTTCCAAATAACTCTTCATCAGATTCATCTCATTCATTCTATTTGCTTTCTTTTCTGGATCCGAGTCAATCTTGGAGAAAGAACTTCAAAGCAAATAACTCAAATATACTAGTGAACCTCCTTCCACGTTTTGCAAACGTGGAGGGACCCCGCGACCTGCGTTAGGCAAAATCAAACCTTTCAGCCCTTTTGCCTGACCAGTCCAGCTACCATCCTTGGTCCCGTATTTGTTGCATCAACATAAACATACAAACAAAAAAGTTACTTTAATAAAATCGGCCATTTGTATAACTCAATACACATTTATCAAACACGTTAAAATATCATTAGTAGTGTAGTGATTAAAAAAATAAGCATTTAATTAGGACTCGAAACGCATTCAGCATTCTGGCAATTAATATTTTATGTTGAGTTTGCATCATGTACACGAATTCAGCCACATATTTTCTAAGACACCTCTTTCCTTTTAATTGCAACAAAAACTTTGCGTGATTCTGATGCCACATTCACAGTTAGGCCTGAGGGTGTGGGGGTGTTAGATTAGAAAACACTGTTGATATGTAGCAGTGGATAGTTATATCAGTGTTAGTGTAAGGTCAGTAGTTATATCATGGGTTAGTTGATATGTAGCAGTGGATAGTTATATCAGTGGTTTGTTGCTGTAATAAGTTCAGGGACTAAAATGTCAATTCTGTAATAGTTCAGGGTCCTTAGTGTTAGTCAGTCGTTGTAAATGCTGTTATAAACGGTTGAAAGTCTGTTAATGGAAGTTAGCTTGGTTTTTGGGTCTTTTTTCTCTCTCTCTCTTGTGTTTCTCTCTCTAAAATTGAGCTCCAACATTGGTATCAGAGCATCGATCTTGGTGTTCTTGTATCAATTCAACACGAATTCGTTTCAATTCTACGAGATTGATCAATTGTTCGATCAATTTCATTCGTTCATTTCAATTCAATCGAATTAGATCATTGTTCGGTCAATTCGTTCGATTCAAATAAAATGGCAACAAAAACACGGAATCAAGAACTCGAAGAACTTGTTAAAGAACACGAAAAGATGATTCAACAGTTCACCACAACAATTGATGATCTTAGGGTATCGAATTCAGCAATCCAATCAACATTGACAACTTTAACATAAAAGTTGTTAAACAAAGACGGAGGAGATGATGACATGGTCATTACAAATGCGAAATCTGATCGACCACATATGAATACCCGATTCTGTAAGCTGGAATTTCCCAAATTTGATGGGTCGGATGTGGATGGGTGGATATATAGGGCTGAACACTTCTTTATGGTGGATGAAACTCCAGAAGATGCAAAGATGAGGATTGCAGTAATTCATTTGGAGGGAAAGGCTTTACAATGGCATCAAGGCCATCTGAAAGCCAGAGGAATCACGATTAAAGACATACCTTGGGATGAGTATAAGAAAGATGTGGTGCATAGGTTTGCAGATTCGTTTGTGGAAAATGCTTTAGAAGATCTTGTTTCACTCAGACAAACAGGAGATTTACAAGATTACTAAATAAGGTATCTAATATCAATGAATCACAAGCCGTTTGTCTGTTCATTCATGGTTTAGCCCATTCAATTGCTGGTCCTGTACGAATGTTTAAACCAGAAACCTTGAAGAAGGCTTATTCCTTGGCTAGAATTCAAAACTCTACAAATATTAAAGCTAAAGGGTATCCTCATTCAACAACCAAAGTTGTGTCTCCCTTGAATGGTCCTGTAAGTGCTTCTAAAATTCCCTTATTACCCTCTCCAAACACAAACTCAGTTGGGTCAACAAGTACTAGTAAAAGGGTAAATAAAACTGTGAGAAGCAAGGAGATAGATGCAAAAAGGGCTAGGGGTGAATGTTTTTGGTGCCCAGAGAAGTTTACTCCTACTCATGTGTGCAAGAATAAACAGTTTTTTACAATTGAGGTTCATGGGGAAGAAGAGGAGATAGAAGAAGAATCTGAGTCTATTGTTCTGCCTAAACAAGTGACTACAGATCCTTTAATTTCTTTGCATGCTATATCAGGTATTCCCTCTTTTTCAACAATGAGAGTGATTGGCACCATAGGTACTAGACAGCTGCAAATCTTGATAGATTCTGGCTCAACACATAATTTCATTAACCAAGATTTGGCAGCCAGATTGAGATGTCCCACAAAAACAGTCAACTCTATGCAAATAACAGTAGCAGATGGTAATAAACTGAATTGTATGCAGTTATGTGAAAATTTTCAATGGGTCATGCAAGGTAGTTGGTTCAAGGCTGACATGTTTTTAATTCCCTTGAGTAACTATGATATGGTTCTTGGGGTACAGTGGTTGAGGGAATTGAATGATATTAGTTGGAATTTTAAAGAGCTAACCATGAAGTTTAAAGTGTCACACCCCAACCAATGGCGGAAACATCGGGATGAGACGAAGTGTGAAGATTGCTAGAGACATCATAACGCTATTTGTGACAATATTTAGAAAATCCAAATTTCATTTCATTTCATAACTTCAAATAGTCAACATTACAAGAAATTCAAATACAACAAGTTTAACATAACAACATGATAACATAACAAAATTTGATACAACATATTAAACCCTAACGTCTATATGTGTATCTAGGCATCAACGCTACTTCTTTTCTTAGCATCATCCTCATCAACCTGTAACATGTTTAAAATAATTCAATGCAAAAGCAAAGGCGAGTATACAAGTTTGGTACGTACATAGCATAAGATAAAAATGTGAACAATCCCTCATAGCAAGCATGCGATTCAAGATAAACATTAAATATGGCATGTGTCTAACATATCAAACCAAGAAAACGCAACTTGCTCATGACATAACCAAAGTTTCAGTAGAGGCGGGTCGTTAATCCTATAGCGCTACATATGTCAAGGTTTGGCTCGTACGAAGTTAATGATAAGTTCTACACATAAGAATCACCCAAATTTAAAGTATCAAGCCATCACATATACAAGCATGTTATAGGAATGTTCATGTGTTTAGACAAAAGTTCATGTGTAAGTTTCAATAGGTAAACATGTTACACCCCAAAAGTGTTAAAAGTAAAAAGGGGGAATACGAGTATACTCACAAAGTTTGCATATGTTTTCCGATTATCCAATTGTTGACGAGTAGAGATTTAGAGTCCGAATGTATAAGGGTTAAAGTTCAAGTATGTTTAGAGTCGAGATTCGGTGTTTAAAACAACGTAAAAATAAGATATGAGAATAACATGGAAAATAATCATTTAGTACATATGATGCTTGTTCTTGACACTAGGAAACTCGAAGGAGTTTAGATGTTTTCATGGAACAAGGTTCCATTAGAATCGTGACAAGTTATCATAGTCTAGGATGATGTAATCTAGTACCCCGACATATGAACACTAGTTCATCATCAAAGATTCGATTATTCGAATAATATATTTAGGTTATATAATATATGTCCAATAGTTCAAGCATGAGGTAGAAGATTAAAATCTTCATTTTGGTACCTCTAAATGTCATAGAAGTCATGTAGGAGGTAGGAAGATCAAGTCTTCCATTTAGGCACCTCTATGTGTTCACCACTACACTTGATGTAAAAAAACAACCAAGGAGGGTCATGAACATACAATAAAGAATAAGAAATATACACACTAACTAAGAGAAATCATCAAATCATGTGAGGATTGCATGTTTGGACAACCCAAGTTGTTCCATAATCACTCATGTATCAAAGACAAAGTTTGACATGACTTGTGGGTTAAAAACCCTAAACAAAACACCAAGTTTATGAGGTTTAATCCTCTGATTTTAAATGTCTCAACCTTGTTTTTAAGCTTAACCAACCATGGGATAAGTTGTAAGCATTAGGACATAGGTATGAGATGTGTTGGACACAAGTTGCATAGGTTTAAACAAGTTTTTGATGAACATAAAAACAAACAGAAAGTTTATGGACTATTTCGGGGCATTTCCAGGTCTGATTTCTCCAAGGAGAAGTCTAGGAATCGAACCCCATGATTATACAAGCAAGTAGGAAAAAGAATCGAGTGAATCGGATAAGAATTGAGTGAGTTATGCTCATTTTCGTGAAGGGGTGTCAATCTACTCGAACCCTTGCTTTCAGCTACGGTTTGGTGGATGTTTTGTGAGTTTTTAGGGTTGCAAAAGTGGTAGGTAGGCTGGTTATAAGTGGTATTTATAGGGGGAAGGATTAGGGTTTCAATGGGTTGGGCTTTGGAAGTGTTTAGAAGGGGTTACACCTTGAAACTAGCCCACAAAACCCAACTATATGGGCTGAATTTTGCTGAATTGGGGCTGCCATATTTCTTTATTTTTTTATTTTTTTAAAACATTATAATGAGTAATTTTGTTAGTTAAGTTGTGTAATAATGTGCAACAATGTTTCCCCTAACTTGTAACAAGGTGAAATATGAAATAAAACATGATTTAACTAGGTAAAAAGTGTAATGTACAAGTTTTATTTACGAAGCAAGTTCCGTATTTTACAACGATTACAATGAAAGAATGGTTATAAGAACACAAGATTTCCAAAGTTAGAATTTCACGTAAGGTTTCTAAATGTAGGAAGTTTGAAAACGCAGGGCGTTACATAAAGTGGGTCATTTAGCTTTTGAGTTGAAGGGTTTGGATAATAATAATACACTTACTCTTTGTTCAGCTGAAAAGTGCAATGATATGATCAACAAGAAGTCTGCTGTAGCTTCTTGTCAATTGTTTAGTATCCAGGATCAAAATAATGATAGGAATCAATTAGAACCTGCAATACAAGATATTGTACAAGATGATGCAATACAAACTTTGTTGAAACAGTTTGAAGATATTTTTCAAGAACCCACTCAGTTGCCTCCTTCAAGGCAATGTGATCATAAAATTGTCCTCACCAATGAAGAAGCTGCCATCAATCAGAGACCATATAGATATCCTGCTGGTCAAAAAGATGTTATAGAAAAGATGACTCAAGAAATGTTAGACTCAGGAGTGATCAGGGAAAGTCAAAGCTCCTTTGCATCTCCTGTGGTATTGGTTAAAAAGAAGGATGGTTCTTGGAGAATGTGCATTGACTACAGGAAATTAAATAATGCAACAGTTAAGAACAGGTATCCTATTCCTCTCATTGAAGAGCTTTTGGATGAACTGCATGGGGCTACTATTTTTTCAAAACTGGATTTAAGGGCAGGTTATCATCAAATTCGAATGTATGATAAAGATGTGCACAAGACAGCTTTTAGGACCCATCAAGGGTTATTCGAATTCTTAGTAATGCCATTTGGCCTTACTAATGCCCCAGCCACTTTCCAGGCTTTAATGAATTCAGTTTTTAAGGATCTCATCAGGAAATGTGTTCTTGTGTTCTTTGATGATATTCTGGTATTCAGTTCTGATCTACATCAGCATGTGAAGGATCTGTCACAAGTGTTTCTGTTGTTTAGACAACATGCTTTGCTAGCTAAAAAGTCTAAGTGTTCTTTTGCTGGTTCAAGAATAGATTACTTGGGGCATATCATATCAAAGGAAGGGGTTTCAACTGATCCAACAAAAATAATGGCCTGCAAAGATTGGCCTTTTCCAGAGACAGTCAAACAGTTGAGGGGCTTCCTGGGGTTAGCAGGGTATTACAGGCGCTTTATTCAAGGTTTTGGTTCAATTGCTAAGCCTTTAACTGATTTGTTGAGAAAAGATGCTTTCAAATGGACTGAGGAAACTACTCAAGCTTTTAATGAGCTCAAAAATGCTTTGATTCACTATCCTGTGTTAGCTTTACCAAACTTTAATGAACCTTTTATTCTAGAAACTGATGCATCATCTAAAGGTATTGGGGCAGTGCTAATGCAAAAAGGACACCCACTGGCTTACATGAGTAAAGCCTTATCAGCCAGACAACAGAGTCTATCTGTTTATGAAAAGGAACTCCTAGCAATTCTGATGGCAGTCAAGAATTGGCATCATTATTTGATCATCAATAAGTTCATTATCAGAACTGATCAAAAAAGTTTGAAGCATCTGTTAGAACAAAAGGTTGTTACCCCTTTACAACATACTTGGCTGTCCAAACTTATGGGGTACAACTATGAGATTGAATACAAAAAGGGGTGTGAGAACAAAGTAGCTGATGCATTATCAAGGAAGCAGGGTATGTGCTTGTTACAGATGGGATTAAGTGCTGTGGAACCCTTATTATGGAAAAAAATTGAAGCTTCATGGAAATCTGACTTAAACTTGCAGGATATAATGAAGAAGTTAACTGAGGGTAAAATAGTCAAAAATTTTGTTTGGGATGGCCATAAATTGTTGAAGAAAAATAGGATTGTCATTGGTTGTGATCAGCAGTTAAGGCAGGAGATTATTACTCTTTACCACAGCTCAACTCTTGGAGGGCATTCTGGGTTCATTCCTAGTTATAGGAGAATCAAACAGTACTTTACTTGGTCCAGATGTGCTAAAGATGTGAGAAATTTCATTAAACAGTGCAATGTGTGTTAAAAAGCCAAGTATGAACCAATAGCATCACCTGGGTTGTTGCAGCCCTTACCTCTTCCTCAAACTGTTTTCAGTGATTTGACAATGATTTCATTTCAGGGTTACCTAAAGTGAATGGGAAGGAATCCATTTGGGTAATTGTGGACAGGTTCACCAAGTATGCTCATTTTTTACCCCTGGTGCATCCCTACTCAGCTTCTCAATTAGCTCAACTC
Source organism: Helianthus annuus (assembly GCF_002127325.2). NCBI lineage: Eukaryota > Viridiplantae > Streptophyta > Magnoliopsida > Asterales > Asteraceae > Helianthus > Helianthus annuus. Next base: position 425,471 of record NC_035443.2, read on the forward strand.
TTTTTGGATAATATTTTCAAACTGCATGGCTGTCCACAGACCATAATCTCTGATAGGGATACATTATTCATGAGCAATTTTTGGCAAGAATTTCTTAAACTCCAAGGCATTGTGTCTGCTATGTCAACTTCTTACCATCCGCAAACTGATGGCCAAACAGAAGTCTTAAACAGGTGCTTGGAGACCTATTTGAGGTGTATGGTGATGGAAGTTCCTAAAGAATGGCCAAAGTTTTTATCTTTAGCTGAATGGTGGTATAATACTTCCTTCCACTCTGCCATTGGTATGTCCCCTTTTCAAGCCTTATATGGAATGATACCACCTTTACATGTTCCATTTATACCCTATGATACAAATGTGGCTTCTGTGGAACAACTGTTTTTGGAAAGAGAAAATGTGCTGCAAGTGCTGAAGTTCAATTTGTCAAGGGCAAGAAACAGAATGAAACAGCAGGCAGATCTGCATAGGTCCGACAGGAACTTTGATGTGGGACAATGGGTGTTTGTGAAATTACATCCTTATGTGCAATCTACTTTAAGAGCCAACAGATACACTAAATTGAGCCCTAAGTTTTATGGACCATTTCTGATTATTCAGAAGGTGGGCAAGGCTGCTTATAAGTTGGATTTACCACCAGATGCTCAAATCCATCATACCTTTCATGTGTCCTTGTTGAAGGCTGCTACTGGACCACTTATTGCTCCTACACCACTGCCTATAGCACCACGTTTTAGCCTACAACCTCAAGCTATATTGGACAGAAAAATGGTTAAGAGGAATTCTAAGGTGGCTATCAAAGTCTTGGTTCATTGGGCTGGGTTGCCGGCTTCTGATGCTTCATGGGAGTTTTTGGATGATTTTCGTTTGAGATTTCCAGATTTTGATACTTGAGGACAAGTATGTTGTTGAGGGGGAAGTATTGTTAGATTAGAAAACACTGTTGATATGTAGCAGTGGATAGTTATATCAGTGGTTAGTGTAAGGTCATTAGTTATATCAGGGGTTAGTTGATATGTAGCAGTGGATAGTTATATCAGTGGTTTGTTGCTGTAATAAGTTCAGGGACTAAAATGTCAATTCTGTAATAGTTCAGGGTCCTTAGTGTTAGTCAGTCATTGTAAATGCTGTTATAAATGGTTGAAAGTCTGTTAATGGAAGTTAGCTTGGTTTTTGGGTCTTTTCTCTCTCTCTCTCTCTCTCTCTCTTGTGTTTCTCTCTCTAAAATTGAGCTCCAACAGGGGGTGTCATCCAGCCCAGGTCATCAACTATAGCACCTCGGGGCGCTATACCTCCACACCCAGAGATTTAAAAGGGGGGGGGGGCGTTATACAAAGGGCTCCATCATGTTAACGTCAAAAATAAAAGGTTCAGGTGAGGCCCACTAGATTTAATCCAATGAAATCTATTTTTTTTTAATTTTGTTTAATAGGAGGCTTCATCCACACCATGCAAATTAAAGAGGGCTCCATCCACACCATGGATCCTACGTGTCGCTTACGTGGCCTGATAAAGCCCCTAGGGGACTCCAACCACACTCTCCAGTCTTAGCATTTCATTTTTCTTAGCTAATCATGATTTCCAGGCAGTACCCATGATCCCATTTTCACGGTTCATCTTTACAATTGTTTTCTTCTTTTGCTATCGTTTGAATTCAACAAAGATAATCATAAAAATTGGCTAAAGAAAATTGTATTGATCATTTCGAATACTTCTTATGCAATATGTTCAATAAATGATATGTTTTCGATATGTCTTTTTCTAATAAAAAACCCTCCTATTTACCTATATGATAACTTATCCAAATCTGTAAATGGCCAAATTCTTCATTTAAGTCCTAATTTCAAACCCAATTAAAATAATAACAAGGATGGGTGCTAAAACATAAACAAGGATTAGGGTTTCCCACTCCCAACGACATCGCAGAACAACGCACCAGCCATTCGGGGTTTCGATCATCATCAGCGATTGGGTTTCCATTCTTGCAATATTTCGTTTTCAGAATCAGAAGCTACACCGAATCCAACACAAAATCCACTTAGGGTTTGCAATTGCATTCTTGCTTCACAAATCACTAATCAGGTATGAAATTGCGAATTTGAATGTAAAATTTTGATTTTTGACGCCATTGCTTGATAAATGATGTTTTTTTGTCATGTTTGATTGTGTGCTTTGTATGTTTTAAAGATTGAAAGTTAAAATGTCAAAGTTTAGATTTAGAATTAGCCTTTAAATATTAATATTTATGCAAGATGAACTAATATCTATGTTTAAACTTTAAGTATGGTTATGTACTTGTGTGATTTACTGATTTTGATTGAGAACTTTACTTCCAAAAATGTTATGAGAGCCTCATGATTTGCTTAAGTAAGTTAGTTCGATCATTTTGTTACACCACTATTGTTTTGTTTATTTTATAACAATTAATCACTTATTGTTGTATTGCGGTTTTTGTATATATAATTGATAAGTTTATATTATAGGGAGGGGACCAATTTTTTCGTCTCACACGAGGCCCAAAAGTTTTTTTTGATCATTCTTGGGGACGATCCTGCTGAGTGTAGTGTATCGATCTTGCATAGTAACATCTTCAAAGCCCCTTTTTGCTATATTTACAATCTCCATTATCACCACTAGAAGGGATGATGTTGAGATGGAATCGTGGCGAGTTGATTGATGCGTGGAATGTGTATATATTGTTTAAGTTTTTTTTTTTTGACACAAATCTTTGTTTTAAATTCAAACAAATGGTTTTCACTATGGCAAAAACAAGTGTACATATTGTGACTTGTGTGGTGTGGTGAAAACTAATCATGGATCCATGGCCTTGGTGGCTCCCCTACTCAATCCATATTGTTGTACAGTCCATTAGAAAGTGAGGGTTTTGTACAAGTAAAAGCAAATAAACATAAATGAAATAAAAACAAAAATAATAGAGGGTGAAGGCAATCAATCAGAGATAGATATCACTTTGCCTTCGAATCCCCTTGACGTATAATATAATACTTGAAGTGATTTTACATAGTATGGTATATAGGGTATCACATCCTGAGATGGAAAGACCACATCAAAGGAACTCTTTGTGCCAAACTAAAAAGTTCAAATGATTGAATTGATTGTTAGGTTTTACACTAGATAGAAGATATAATAGTTGAATACATAGTGTAAGGGGTTGTTTGGCAACTACTGAATGGTTAAGTGCTGAACGAGTAAGATGTCTGAATCAATAAGTGCTGAACCAGTAAGAGGTCTAAACCATTAAGAGCCAATATAATGCTTAATCGTTCAGAGGCAAATGTCTGACCAATTCAGATTAGAGGTCTTAACCATTCAGACTCTGTATAATTCTTAACCATTCAGAGGCAAATGTTTGAACCATTCAGACATTTGCTCGTGAAACAAACAGTCTGAACCATTAAGTGCTGAACAGTAAGAGGTCTGAATTATTAAGAGCCCCATTAAGAGGTAAACAAACAGCCGCTAAGTAAAAGAAAAAATGTAAGGATGTAATTCTTCTAGATATGACAAACGACTCTTAATTGGCAATCATCAATGGTTGTCATGATCTCTCAAATATGGAAATGATGTTAATGTTGATCATATAATTTTTTAAATATTTATTTTTCTAACCCCCCTCCCCCTCTCAAGTTGAGTAGTGGGATCTTCAATACTTAACTTATCAAGACATTTGCTAAAAATCCTTCTGTTAACGGATTTTGTTAGTATATTGGCTAATTGGACTTCAAATCGGACAAAAGGAAGCTCTATAATCCATACTTCAAGCTTCCCTTTGGTGAAGTGCCTATCAATTTCAACATGCTTCGTCCATTGTTTGGAACTGGTTTTATTGAAATTTGGATTGCTGCTTTGTTATCACACACCAGTTTACTGATTTTGTTGGGAGGAAAATCAATTTCAATCATAAGTTTGTGTTTCCATATAATATCTATTGTACCCCATTCGAGTCACAAGATTCCCTCCAGTTGTGGTGAAATTCACCACAACTTTATATAGATCTTTTGTTTCCTTTGTAACCTCCCAGTCTGCGTTGGTGTACCCAAGAATCTCTAGATGCCCATATGGTTTGAAAAATAATGCCATGCCTAGCTGTTCCTTTGATACACCTGATGATTCGCCATACTGCATTCATGTGTTCATCTTGAGGTTGATGAATAAACTGACTTACCACTCCAACAACATAAGCAATGTCCAACCGAGTGTGAGATATATATTAGTTTGCCTAATAGGCATTGGTATATCTCTTTATCTACCAATTTTACTTTTTCTTCGATACAAAGTTTATGGTTAAGGTTAATCATCATTGGAGTGTCAACATGCTTGTAGTCGATCATTCCTGTCTTGGCAAGAATGTCAAGCACATATTTCTTTTGACATATAGAGTTCCCTTGTTTAGACCTTAGTACTTCAATTCCAAGGAAATATTTAAGTCTTCCCAAGTCTTTCCTTTCAACGAACTTGTCCTTAACTTCTTCATTTCTTCCTCATCATTATCTGTACTAATCATGTCATCAACATATATAATCAAACAAGTGATAAGTTTACATCTTCATTTAAGAAATAATGTGTGGTCAGATTTACTTTGTTGAGATCCATATCATTTCGTTGCTAGAGTAAATTTGCCAAACCATGACCGAAGAGATTGATTAAGCCCATAGATAGATTTTTTAAATGGCATACTTCCTTTGTCTTAAAGTTTTCCATGAATCCAGGTGGAGCTTCCATATAAACTTCTTTTTTAGCTCTCCATACCAGAAGGCGATATTAGATCAAACTGTTGATACAAACATCACTGGTGTATTTAGTGTTTTAACTCCTACTAACGCGTATGCGTTAATCGAGAAACGAGCTACAAATGACTATCAAGCATCTTGAAAGCTTGCTCAAGTCAAGAGGACCGGTATCCATCAAGTTGATGCAAATGTTGCACTTAATCAAAGGTAGGGACACTTGCCATTCAAATGGAGCGATTCTTTGCAAAGAAGGGCCCCACCATAACTGAAAGTTGCATAACATGTGGAGGGGATCATGATGCTAACGTTTATCCTTTCGGAGGAGGTACTGAGGATGTCTTGTTCAATGGAAATCAAGGAGATAGCAAAACAACCCTTATAGGAACACGTCTCCACGAGGATTTAATCAACAGTTAAATTTAGGGAATAACAAGAACAATCAAACCTTGAATATATATCGAAGAAGTACACGAAGGAAAATGATACAAAGACACCTAACACTAAGACTGAACTAAAGCAAAAAGGAGCTCAATTTAGAATATTGAGAAACGCATAGACTAACTGGCTCAACAAATCTCTGAAAGACCACCAGGGGGATTATGCCCAACATTTACCATTTATTCATCCAACCCAATTAATAAATAGACTAATAATTCCACTTTAATTCTTCATTCCATGTCATAGAGATGGCGGGCGCGACCCAATCAAGGAAAATAGCGGCAATTTTAATTCGGTCTCTGGCACTCCACTCTGCTCAACTGGCTGGTTATTTCCATATTACTCGTTTTTGCTCCATTTGCACAAGGACCTGCCAAAACACCAAATAATGTAATCTAATACTAAAACTAAATAAAAATAAATAAAACCTACACAATAATTATACAATTTACACGGGACAAATATGTGTATTTTACCACTTATCAAATATCCCCACACTTAACCTTTTTTTCGTCCTCGAAAAAGAATTGTGCAAAACAGAATCATAGACGAAATAATTATTCGGGACAAAAGCTTAATTTACTTTATTAAAACTGAGACTTGTGTTAGCTGCGATTGCAAGTATACTTGTCCTCTTAAACCCAAACTCGGTTCCAAGCCCTTATCATGCAATTTAGTTCAATTATGGTCAATCTACCTAGGGTCTCACACTAAGAATTACAAGTACACCTAGTCTCCCCTCAAGCTTATAGGACAAAAGGAACAACCACTGGGTTATTTCCTAACCGCCTTATACCAAGATCAAGAGAGTTTAAAATCAAATATATTCTTTTTTTTTTCCTTTTCATTTTTTCATCACTTTTCACTTCTTCTTTTTTTCTCTTTTTTTTTATCGAGCGTAAACGTTGCTTTCCCTAACCAAGAGGCAATCCGGCTGTAGAGTCGCTATCCCCAACTCGGACTACTTAGGATTCGGTAGTTTTTATTTTCTTTGCAAGGTCGATTTCACACATTCTAGCGGTAATCCGGCTGTAGAGTCGCTATCCCCAACCACAGACTACATAGAATAGCTACTTTCATTTAGTTTCTAGCTCGCTTATTTATTTTATTTTTTTTTCTTTTTCCAACGAGATATGACAAAAAACTCTAACGATCTTAACTAATAACGGCATCCCTTATACTATTATTGGCGGTTTCAATATCCCCACTCTCCCTATATGAGAACCCACGAGTAGACCAACAATTAAGTATATTTAATATCAAAGGAACTCAAAACCGAACCGAGCCTACCCGCGCATCCCAAACTAGACACAAGCTCAATTATATTTATCTCATATTATTATTATTTGAACCCGAACAAAAACCCGACTTTTCTATCATTTTCCGTTTTTATTTTGCAAACTTCTTATTTCAAAAGACATTTTCTGATTTTTTTAATTTTTTTTTTTTTTTGGAATTTTGAAATTTTTTTAATTTTTTTTGTATTTTTATATTTTTTGACTCAAGACTCTACTGACTAGACACTAAACAATGGTTCTCATCCCCACACTTAAACTCTACATTGCCTTCAATGTAGGATGGAAACAGACTCAAAAACTAAAATAAATAAGAAATAAAAAACAAAGAGCAAAATTGGAAAGGACTTAGCTGGTTAATAACGCGTATGCTCCCACAGTCTCGTCCAATCCAGCTCGATCGTATAGCATTTCATTCGCGATCGGCTTTGACACTGACTAACATGCTTGATAAATGCCTGATATTTGATAAGCAGCTCCAAAATCACCCGAATGGAGATTGAGTACGGGTGGTACATATTCAAACCTGCATAAACAAAAACAAGCAAAAACCAAAGCAATACCGACTCTAAAAAAAAAACGACTCAAAAACTACTAACTAAGACTCAATATACAAAACTATGACTCTATATAAACTCTACAAAACCTCCCCACACTTGAATTTAATCAGGAGGTTTTTCTTTGATCTGGACCCGGTCTAGCTCGTTTAATTCCACCCGTTCCTCATAAACATTTAAAAATTTTGTAGTGGAATTATAAAAGAATTTTGAATATTTAACCGGGTTAAAACACCAAAATTTGAATTTACCTGGCAGTAGCCACCGAATCACGATCCCAGGTGTTCTTCTCATTGCCTCCTCCCGTGGTTTTAAATTTTTACTCGCATTTGCTATCAGTACCACGGGCCAGCTGTGGTGTTCTTCCTCTTCCACCACCACTTCTTCTTTTTTTATGTCCGTCATTGGGTTTCCGGCAAGTAAAGCTTCTAAGTATGCAAGGTCACCCTCCGGATCAAACGTACCCACTTCTTTATCTACAGGCAAACCCTCTAACTCATCCGCAAATTCTCTCTCCCAAAACAGCTCATCCTCACTTTCCTCATTCTCTTCATCTGACAAATCCCATATTGGTTCGGTACCAGAGACGTCCAGGTCAATAGGATTACCTGCCATTAAGAGAGTAGAAAGACCAGAAAAAAGTAGAGAGAGAAAAAAAAAACTAACTAAAAAAAAATTACACAACTATACAAGTAGCACAGATTTGTCAGTTAGGTCTAATCAAAGCTAATAAACGCAATCGCCAAGAGTCCCTGGCAGCGGCGCCAAAAACTTGATGTGCTGAAAAGTGGTTCAATTAAATTAACTAAATTAAACCCTAAACTAGACTCTCTAAGCTTTAAATTTATAAAACTAAGACTCTCTAAACCCTAAACCACACAACCGGCAAGTGTACCGATCGGTGTAGTATAGCCTAAGGAAGTCCGAGTATCGAACCCAAGAGACTCTACTGATTACGCTAATGACTCTATCTAGACTTGGACTGACATGACTCAACTAATTGTGTATATGATTGGGGGGGTTTTCTAAATATCCTAAAAATATAATTAAAAATAAACTAACTAGACGAACCAGACGCAACTCACACGAAGGTTGAACTCAAGGATGGTGAAGGAACTACCTAGACAGGAATCCTGATTGCTTTTAGTTATGATTATAATTGGAAGTTGTCTGCTATGGAACCGGGATCTTAAAATTCTCACCTCTCGGGAAATCTAAGGACCCCTAATCCTTCTCAAGAGCACGCTAAGATCCCCTAAAGGTTGTTAAATTACCGGTTATTAGACTCCTTTACAAGACATCTAATGGGTTTATAAAAGTATCCTAAAAGGCTCACTCCCTTACGAGACCTAAACCTAGGATAGGCTTGTTTTCTCAGCTAGACTTGCTAGACAGCAGCCAAAAGGTTAACTTCCTAAGAAGGACCCACCTTGCGGTTTAATCACTTAGACCTAGCAATAATCTCGCACCTTACAGCTATTGACGATTAGTAGAACACTTGATTTATAAGATTACCAATTATTACTTCTAAGGTTTATCGGCCGATTTAACCCTAAAGATTCAAGATTTATTACGTGATATAGACAGTCACCAAAATCTAAAACCTAGCACGATTCTATTATATGATAAAGACCGTCACCAAGATTCATGCGAAGAAATAATCAATATTCAAATAATATCAAGCACGCAAACACATCTAACTGATAAAACAAGCCGTTTACAATTTATAAACAATCCATAGCATTCAAAAATCCATAATATAATCAAAACATAAACAATCATTCAACCATGTCGGTAGTAACAAGTATTTAGCCAAGAAACATCGTCTTAAGAATAGTCAAACACAGTCTCAAACAAGAATTCATCGAAGTAAAAATAAGAAACTAGAAAATAAAAGAAATTGTAAGGTAGAACCCGTAAATTTCTTAATCTCTAAGCTTCCCACTTGACCCTAATGATTCCAAAAGCTTGATTTCTTGCAAAACAATTCGACCAAAATTCGTGTGTTATTACTTCGTGCGTCTTCTGTCTCTCCAGCCGTATATATCTCCCTGATGTATGTGCGGCTGATATCTTATATTCGTTCCCAGCTCCCAAAACCCAAAAATAATAGCCGCCTTCCAAGTTAATATTTATAATATCTGTTCTTTTTTTCCACCGATTCCTTCATGAAATGGGCCCCATTGCCCCATGAGCTTAGCAATACATGGAACGGCCCAATAGAAAACTAAAATGGTATCAGATCTTCGAACACAACAGTAGGCCATGCTTCATCCAATGTTATTTTAACTCTTTTTTGACCAAGAAGCTTCTGGGCTTCTTTTATTTTTTTCTTTGTTACTCGATCACATCACAGCTCCATAAATTGATTTATGCCCAACATTTACCATTTATTCATCCAACCCAATTAATAAATAGACTAATAATTCCACTTTAATTCTTCATTCCATGTCATAGAGATGGCGGGCGCGACCCAATCAAGGAAAATAGCGGCAATTTTAATTCGGTCTCTGGCACTTCACTCTGCTCAACTGGCTGGTTATTTCCATATTACTCGTTTTTGCTCCATTTGCACAAGGACCTGCCAAAACACCAAATAATGTAATCTAATACTAAAACTAAATAAAAATAAATAAAACCTACACAATAATTATACAATTTACACGGGACAAATATGTGTATTTTACCACTTATCAGTTGGACACAAGTTGCATAGGTTTAAACAAGTTTTTGATGAACATAAAAACAAACAGAAAGTTTATGGACTATTTCGGGGCATTTCCAGGTCTGATTTCTCCAAGGAGAAGTCTAGGAATCGAACCCCATGATTATACAAGCAAGTAGGAAAAAGAATCGAGTGAATCGGATAAGAATTGAGTGAGTTATGCTCATTTTCGTGAAGGGGTGTCAATCTACTCGAACCCTTGCTTTCAGCTACGGTTTGGTGGATGTTTTGTGAGTTTTTAGGGTTGCAAAAGTGGTAGGGAGGCTGGTTATAAGTGGTATTTTTAGGGGGAAGGATTAGGGTTTCAATGGGTTGGGCTTTGGAAGTGTTTAGAAGGGGTTACACCTTGAAACTAGCCCACAAAACCCAACTATATGGGCTGAATTTTGCTGAATTGGGGCTGCCATATTTCTTTATTTTTTATTTTTTTAAAACATTATAATGAGTAATTTTGTTAGTTAAGTTGTGTAATAATGTGCAACAATGTTTCCCCTAACTTGTAACAAGGTGAAATATGAAATAAAACATGATTTAACTAGGTAAAAAGTGTAATGTACAAGTTTTATTTACGAAGCAAGTTCCGTATTTTACAACGATTACAATGAAAGAATGGTTATAAGAACACAAGATTTCCAAAGTTAGAATTTCACGTAAGGTTTCTAAATGTATGAAGTTTGAAAACGCAGGGCGTTACAGTCTCCCCTCCTTTAGGAAATTTCGTCCCGAAATTTATTCAAGAGGAAGGCTTGAAAGAGTTTTTGGCATAAAGGTGATCATTAAGAATTGAAACTTGGGAAGTTTGAAAGTTTTGAAAAGTACCAAATTTTGGAGAACATCAAGGTAGATTTGCAAGGGGAAGTTTTTAAGGATAGTATAAAAAAAATCATACTTTCGTAAAACCTGTTTATTGAGAGGAACGAAAAGGTTTGTTACTTTAAATAAAGCAATAGAGAGATACTAAGTATAGTTACACAAGAATCAAGAATAGGGAGGCTATTTTATAGGTAATGAGGTAAGTTAGGACTCAAATGTTTAAACAAGCTGGATTGCGAACGAGTTTTGTATAAAATAATACGAGTATAGAATGAACGAATGGCTCTTAAAGAGTACAAGTATGTGAATAGCATAAGTGTTGGATAGATGAACGTAGTGTGTTAAGGATGAAGTCTCGTCATGAATAATCGGATATAATGCGTTTGTGAGTTGCGTGAAGTTGTATTAGGTCCAAAAGGTCTGCAACACACTGAATTTCTCATGGCACGTTTTACGAAAGTTTGGTAACATGGTGAAAACACTTATATATAGGAAGTACCAGCGGCGTATCCACCATGTTTTAACCACATTACGTCCGTTTCGTTACTCGGGGTCATGTTACGTTCCGTGTCTTACCATACACAGTAGTACACTCTATGGTTCTCATACGCCTATCACTATAATCCCGTGTGCACCCGCGATTATACTGATCGTCGCATGATCCACATAGCTTGTACTAGTTATGTATGAATCAAGGTATACATGAATTTGAAAATAAGAATGTGTACGTAGAATAATGTCGTATGTAAGCATGTTTATGTTTAAGCATGTATGGGACCCACGTAAGCGAATCCCTCGGATTACGCTCGCGTATAGGTACGAATGTACGAATCATGAGTAAGGATGAAAGTATGAGCATAAGTTTAAGTATGAATACGCATGAATGTATGAGCATAAACATAAAACGTGTAAGTAGTATGTGTACAAGTAGAAGCGTAAAACGTATAAGTAGTATGTGTATGAGTACAAGCATAAAACGTATGAACATAGGTGTAGGTATGAAAAATAAATATTGCGTATATGGTGTACGTTGAGACATTGCGGAGAAAAAAAAGGTTAAGTATGTAGATACGAACGATATAAATGATGTTATCGCGAGATATCGTCTAAAATGTGTATGATGATGTGCATGTATAGTTGTTTAAACAAAATGTTGAGTTTGTCGAATCGAAATTAGATTGAGCTTGGTTTGAAAGGTAGAATATAGTTTGTATATGTAAAGGAACATAAAGTACTCATTGGTCATGCTTAACGTATTTTGTAATGATTGAAATGCTACTTTTGTTAAAAAAAGGAGTTCACGTATGTTGAAAATTGTCGGTCCCCATGAAGTCTTCTAGCCCACGTGTTTTGAAATTTGGATGACGAGTTAAGCGTTGTAGAGAAGGTTTTTTTTTTTTATTTTTTATTTTAAATAACGGGTTTGTTTCATTTGCATCAAAACATGAAATTTTGAACTTTGAAAGTTCTTGTGAAAACGTCGACCCTTAGAAAAGAAATTTAGTAAAAGAACTTAGTGATTGTTTAAAAATAATTTTAACAAAGGATTTATTGATGTTGGAAAGAGTATTTGGTAAAACGATCATATAACATCTATGAGGCCTTATAAGTAATTGAGAAAGGTTAGTTTGATTTCGATTAAGAGTGGAAGTCTCTAGTATGATGATATAATGTGAACGTGTTTCAGCTAATAAGTCAGATGTGAAGTTCGTGGGCAAGAGATTCATTAGACCGATTAAATTGATAGGTAGCATTTCGTAAGGTTTGGAAATTCGTGTAGTAAAACGGTAAAGACATGATTAAGAATCTCGTGTATATGATTTGAGTGAAAATGGATGGTAGAATAAGAAGTACGTTTGATAAACAATGTATTTTGAAATCGGTATAAGTAGGTATTTTGAATAATGATAAATGATTTAGGTATAAAACATGATCGGGTTTGCATAATAAAATATTTTGAAAGAGAAGTTTTGGGTAACGGTCACCTAAGTAAGGGAATCACCCCTGGTGAGGTCGTTTTAAGGGAAGAGGGGTGGAGTCACTTGTCAAGGTAAGGAAGTCACTCCAATCTCGATGATACCTCTCCACTAGTTGTTACAAGGAATATGAATTTAAATTATATGAAAATCATGCATATATAAATGTATCGAAAAGGTTCGATATGTTGTGCGTGTGAAAAGAGAAATCAAAGGTAAACTCGAGGTTGAAAGATTGCATCGTATAAAATGAACAATAGAAACACATGTTTGACCAAAGTTTGGAGTGTTCCAAATGGAACTTTGACTAACCAAAGTGGTCGAAAAGTCTTTTGAATTTGAGGAGCATGCTTTGGCCTAATAGGTAAAATACTCTCGCCGACAAGTCGGTTAACGGTATTTACCCTTCCGGTTACTACATGTCCCAAATCAATCGAAATTTCGAGACTTGGCGGGATTTATGAAAAAATCAAGGAGTGGAACTAGTCGACAAGGTGCGGGTTTCACCCCTATCTTGACGATTTCGTATCCTAAGTGTGGTTGGTACTCGTCGGGTCAAAATTTGAATTTCGACATGTTGACGAGGGTCCACTAGAATTTGAAATTTGATATTTGCCATTTAGATGTGGATTTCACTCCTAGCTAAATGGCGATATCTCGTGTAAAAAGAAGAATAGATAGATTGAGAGTCGTTCACTAAACTGTGGGTTTCACGCCTATTTTGGTGAATTCGTCTCATTTGTACAATATGAGTGTTGTCGGATTTAGAATAATCGAGTAAAATGCATGAGGGAAGTGTGTGTTGAAGGAAATACACAAGCAAGTATAAACACATAAGAAAGCATATCAAGAATGGTACTTAAATAATGAAATGATAAAACAAGTGTTAACACATAATAGAACAAGCTTTAATGCGTACGAATAACATGTCAAATATTACACATGAGTAACATACATGTTTAAAAGAGCATAAATAAATAACAAATAAGGTATCATGTTGTAACGCCCGGCTATTTTGTACTTTCCATTTATAGAAAGTTTGATTCATAATTCTATTTTTGGAAACTTTGTATTCTTGTAATCGTTTCTTTCCTTGTAATCTTTATCAAATCGAGACTTGGATCATTAATGAAGCTTATATTTTGTTACATCTATGTTAAACGCATTCTATGTATACTCGTATGTTCGATTTGGTGAATCAGTCTATGTTTAATCGTGATTCTTGGAAACTATGTGCGAAACTTGTAATTAATCTAAACTTATGCATTGAACGTCTTTTGAACGAGAACGATACTTGAATATGACTCTTATACGCTTAAATATACTTTGGTTATGATCATCATGCTTAACTACACCTTATACTATGCTTTTATATCAAAACAAGTCCCTAAACTCTCAAGTTTGCACCAAAAGGGATTAAAAACAAACTTCAGGGACTAAAGTGTCACAAAACGAAAGATGGGAGACCATACCCGCCGCGTGACACCTAGGTCCCTCGCGTCACGCGAGGCCCTTGTTTCGGCAGATTGTGTTTTCTTCCAGCTTTGTGCACGAAATCCCATTAACCTAAACCACCCAATCACCTTTAATCCACCTCTAATCACCTCCAATCACCTTCTAACTCCTCCATTATAAATACCCACCTTCTCCAACCCATTTGACACTTTCACAACTCTCTAATCTTCACTAAACTACTCTCTAATCAGCTGAGAATCTGAGTTTTGGACAGATTCGTGAAGACTTACAAAAGTGAGTGTAACTTGCTCATTTCTCAACCAAATCACTTGGTTCTTCTTCCTATTGCTTTGTTATTTCCTTGGGTTTGAATCCTTGGTTTTTCCTTGGAAGAATCAGGCTTGGATTTGCCCTAAAATGGACTAAAACTTTCTGTTTTGTTTCAAACCTATGCAAACTTCATCTAACTTGTGTGAAACACATCTCAAACCAATGTCCTAACGCTTACAACCCCTCTCATGGTTGGTTAAGCTTAAAAGCATGGTTGAGACATCTAAATCAGAGGTTAAAACCTCATAAACTTTCTGTTTTAATTAGGGTTTTACCCACAAGTAGTGTTCAAGTGTGAAGCTTGATGTATGTGTGATGGTTGGATTAGCTTGGGCTATCCTTCATAAGAATCCACTCATTACTTGATGTTTTACTATAGAATTAGTTGTTGTTTATACCTTGATACTTGTATGTTCATGACCCTCCTTGTCGTTTATAACAACAAGCGTAGTGGTGAACAATAGAGGTGCCTAAATGGAAGCTTGTTCTTCCTACCTCATGTATGTATTCTATGACACAAAGAGGTACCTAAATGGAGACATTAATCTCCTACCTCATGCTTGAATCTTAGGACTTGTAAAACTATATAATATCTAAGTTATTCTATACGTAAACATCTAAGTAACTAAGACTTGATGATGACTTAATAGTTATTTGTTAAGTGGACGTTACATCATCTATGACCATGCCCTTGTTACGACTCTAATGGATCTTAGAATCCATGAAATCATACCAACTCTTTTGAGTTTCAATAGTGTCAAGAACAAGAGTTATGTGTACAAGATGATTATTTTCACCTATGTTACTTTCTTTATATCTTAAACTCCGAATCTATAATCTTCCGTATACGCCAAACTCACACACCTACGTTTCCTTGTGTAGAAGGACAAGGTGCTCCAAACTAACTCATCTACAAACTTGCTCTCGGAACTTCAAGTCACCACTTGTAAACCGTGAGTATACTCGAACCCATTTTTACTTTTAACACTTTGGGTGCAACATGTATTATATATTAAACACACACGACACTTGAAACTTATTTGAAACTTACTCTATCCATTTAAACATGAAACATGAAACTTGTGAATCTTGAGACTATTTTGTGCATTGTGAACGTTTAATTCTTGTGTGTAGTTCCGCCTTAACAATAGTAGCGCTATAGGAGTAATGCACCTCCCCGTTAGTCTTTGGGGTATTGTTAGGAGGAGACATATATACCTCCCGTTAAACTTTGGGTTAGGTACTTTAAACGCATTGGGAAACTTGGGCTATCACTTGGACTACGTAAACTAGCACGTTTAAACTATTTTATTATGTTCATGTTGGATATGAGTTGTTATTCTATTATGCTATGTAAACAAACTTGTATACTCGCTCTTTGCTTTTGCATTGAAACTCTATTTTAATACATGTTGCAGGTTGATTTTTGAAGTATGGATGATTCATGAAACAAGTTTAGGGTGGACTAGATACACACCTAGATTAATCTATCATTTTGTTTGTTATGTTATGTTATGAAACAAAGTTGTTATTTCCTTTTGAATTATGTATGACATCTAGTTTTGAAATGAAATTTGAATTTAAATCAATTATTGTCACATAGTGTTATGACGTTTTGAGCAATCTACACACTTCGTCTCATCCCGATGTTTCCGCCATCGGTTGGGGTGTGACAGATTGGTATCAGAGCCATAACTATAGGGAATTAGGAAAAATTGCCATGCTTTTGCCCTAATCTATAGTTCTAGGAATTTTGCCTCTTATTTGTTGTTTAAAACTTTGTACTCTACCATGCATGCTTCCTAGCTATACTTTTGATTAAATTTATGTGCCTTTCCTAAGGCTAACACGAATACACTTATGCTATTTTTATACTCTTGTAACACCAACGAGAAGAATTTACCAAAATAGGCGTGAAACCCACAATTTGGTGAACGACTCTCATTCTACCTTTAATCTATTTTTGCACGAAATTTCACCATTAAGCTAGGAGTGACATCCACAACTTAATGGTAATTTCCATTTCAACTCTAGTGGACCCTCGTCAAAGTGTCAAAATTTATTTTGGCCGACGAGTACCAACCACATTTAGGGTACGAAATCGTCAAGTTAGGGGTGAAACCCGCATCTTGTCGATTAAGTCCCATTCCTTGATTTTTATTCTCGCCAAAGTCCCGAATGTTTCAATCATTTAGAGATGTGTAGTAACCGGAAGGGTAAGATACCGTTAATCGCTTCTCGACGAGAGTATCTTACTTATAGGCCAAAGCACAATATCTCTAATTCGAAAGAACTTTCGACCCACTTTGGAATAGTCGACGTTTCTCTACCCGAAACACTCCAATGTTTTATTGAGCCTCTCTTTTATGTATCTCAATTTATATGTGATTTTATACTTGAACGTTCGTTCATTTCAAAATGTCGTTTTAAACATTTCGCACGTTATCGCAATCACAAACAATAATAATCCCTCGTGAACAAACTAAATTTACAATGCTTTCGTTTATTCATGTTATGCTATGTGGAATTCATGACTATGCTATATGAAATGTTTAAGTTTTCATGCTATGAAAATCAACTTGAACCTTTATGCTATGTGACTCTTTATGCTATGTGATCAATTTCATTTTCATAAACAAACATTATGACCAAGTCTCACTCATTTCGTTCTTTAAATCTTAGATGTCTTCTCGTCTCTCCAACGCGTCTAAGAAGTCAAAGTCTCGCTCCACCAAGAAGATGATGGCTTTCATGGCCGATCAATTCGCTCGCGTCGTCCCAAAGGTCATTTCCGAGATTCGTGCATCTGAAGCTCCTCACTCTTCCGTCGACTCTAAGGTTGAAACACGCAAGCCCGTCTCGTTCCGCACCAGTATCAAATGCGGACAAAAGCTTTGTGTCCTTAGAATTCGAATCATTGTTAAAATGTGCACGCTCTAAGCTACCTA
This sequence comes from Helianthus annuus, assembly GCF_002127325.2. NCBI lineage: Eukaryota > Viridiplantae > Streptophyta > Magnoliopsida > Asterales > Asteraceae > Helianthus > Helianthus annuus. The sequence goes on from NC_035443.2 coordinate 442,756, forward strand.
AGTCGTTTTCCGTTGAAGTCGCCAATGGCAAATCTATCCTAGTCGATTCCATTCTCCTCGATTGTCGTCTTATTCTTAACGAACACGTTTTCTCTATCGATCTCATACCCATGCAACTGGGTAGTTTCGACGTCATCATAGGCATGGATTGGCTTCAAAAGAATCATGCCGAAATCGCTTGTCGCGAGAAATTCGTTCGCTTACCTCTTCCCTCTGGTGATGTTTTACACGTTTATGGAGACCGACCTTCAAGGGGACTGAAGTTGATGTCCTGCACACAAGCAAACAAGTACTTACGCAAACAGTACTTTGCCTTTTTAGCCCACGTTGTGGAAGAAAAAAGCAAGGGAAAGAGCCTAAGTGATGTTTCAGTGGTGCGCGATTTCCCTGACGTCTTCCCTGAAGATTTGCCCGGTCCTCCTCCTCCTCGATCCGTTGATTTTCGTATTGATCTCGTACCTGGCGCAACTCCTGTTGCCAAGGCTCCTTATCGTCTTGCACCTTCTGAGATGCAAGAATTATCCTCGCAACTCCAAGAACTCCTCGAGAAGGGTTTCATTCGTCCAAGTACCTCTCCTTGGGGTGCTCCCGTGCTCTTCGTTAAAAAGAAAGATGGTTCCTTTCACATGTGTATCGATTATCGTGAGCTCAACAAACTCACCGTCAAGAATCGTTACCCTCTTCCGCGTATCGACGATCTCTTTGATCAACTCCAAGGCGCTACCTGTTTCTCCAAAATCGATCTTCGTTCTGGTTATCATCAACTTCGAGTCCTCGAAGAGGACGTTCCCAAAACCGCTTTTCGTACTCGCTATGGACATTACGAGTTCGTGGTTATGCCTTTTGGCTTAACCAACGCACCCGCGGTGTTCATGGACCTCATGAATCGTGTTTGTAAACCTTATTTTGATCGCTTCGTAATCGTCTTTATTGACGATATCCTCATTTATTCTAAATCTCGAGCCGATCATGAGCGTCATCTTCGTCTTATACTCGAACTCTTGCGTAGTGAACGTTTATACACTAAGTTCTCTAAATGCGAGTTTTGGATCAAAGAAGTTCAATTCCTTGGGCACGTCGTTAGTGAAAAAGGAATTCATGTCGACCCTTCAAAAATCGAAGCTGTGAAGAATTGGACCGCGCCTAAATCTCCTTCTGAAATCCGTTCTTTCTTAGGATTGGCGGGTTATTACCGTCGATTCATCTCGAATTTTTCAAAGATCGCCGTTCCTCTCTCTTCGTTGACTCAAAAGGAGAAACCTTTTGCTTGGGGTCCTGAGCAAGAGGAATCTTTTCAAACTCTCAAGGACTTGCTTTGTAACGCTCCTATTCTCGCTCTCCCTGATGGGAATGATGATTTTGTGGTGTATTGTGATGCATCAAATCGTGGTCTTGGTTGTGTGCTCATGCAACGAGACAAAGTCATCGCTTACGCCTCTCGCCAACTCAAAATACATGAGAAAAATTATACTACCCACGACCTCGAGCTTGGCGCAGTTGTTTTTGCGTTAAAGATTTGGCGACACTACCTATATGGTACTAAGTGTGTGGTTTTCACTGACCATAAGAGCCTGCAACACATCTTTGACCAAAAGGAACTCAATATGCGACAGCGACGTTGGGTGGAATTACTTAACGACTACGATTGCGAGATTCGCTACCACCCTGGTAAGGCGAATGTCGTGGCCGATGCACTTAGTCGTAAAGCTCACGTAGATGTCATTCGTTGTTTTCATATCTCGAGCGATCTTCACGATCGTATTCGTGAAGCGCAATACTCATCTATCAATGAAGGTTCCATGGCCGTAGAAATACGTGGAGCATCTGAGAGTCAACTCGTTTCAAAACCTGATGGTCTTCTTTATTGTTGTGATCGCGTCTGGATCCCAGATCGCGACAATCTTCGTGATCTCATCATGAACGAAGCACACAAATCTAGGTACTCAATTCATCCTGGCGCTGACAAGATGTACCATAATCTACGTACATCCTATTGGTGGCCTGGTATGAAGAGAGACATTGCTGTGTACGTTTCCAAGTGTCTTACCTGTTCGAAAGTCAAAGCCGAGCATCAACGACCTTCTGGTCTACTCGAACAACCTGAAATCCCTGTTTGGAAATGGGATAGCATTGCGATGGACTTCATAACTAAACTTCCTCGTACACCTGCTGGTTACGATAGTATTTGGGTGGTCATTGATCGTTTGACCAAGTCCGCACAATTCATTCCCATTCGTGAGGATTTCAAGGTTGAACGACTTGCTCGTATCTATACCAGTGAAGTCATACGCCATCATGGTGTTCCTCTCGACATCATTTCTGACCGTGATGGTCGATTCACTTCGCGTCTCTGGCAAACTTTTCAGTCCGCTATGGGTACTCATTTGAATCTTAGTACGGCTTTTCATCCCCAAACGGATGGACAGACCGAACGTACTATCCAAACCCTAGAGGACATGCTCCGTTCTTGTGTCATCGACTTTGGTGGTAGTTGGGATGTGCATTTACCTTTGATCGAGTTCTCGTACAACAATAGCTACCACTCTAGTATTCAAATGGCTCCTTTCGAGGCATTGTATGGTCGCAAATGCCGATCTCCTTTAAGCTGGCACGAGATTGGTGATAAGCATTTTTCTGGCCCTGAGATCATACAAGAGGCAACGGATAAGATTCTCCAAATCCGCGACAATCTGCTCAAGGCTCGAAATCGTCAAAAGAGCTATGCTGACAAGGGACGAAAACCAATGGAGTCCAACGTTGGGGACCATGTCCTACTCAAAGTATCTCCTTGGAAAGGAGTGGTTCGTTTTGGTAAAAAGGGAAAACTTGCCCCTCGTTATGTCGGTCCTTTCAAGATACTCGAAAGGATTGGTAAGGTGGCTTATCGACTCGACTTACCCCAAGAGCTCAACAACGTTCATCCAACGTTCCACGTCTCGAACCTAAAGAGATGTCTCGCTAATGAAGGACTTCAAGTTCCTCTCGAAGATCTTCAAATCAACGATACTATGCATTTTGTGGAAAAACCAGTGGAAATCGTTGAGCAAGAAGTCAAGCTATTAAGGCGCAGCAAGATTCCTATCGTCAAAGTTAGATGGGAAGGAAAACGCGGCGCTGAATTTACATGGGAACTCAAAAAGGATATGAAGTCAAAGTATCCTCATCTTTTCCCTACGTCTTCCTAAATTTCGGGACGAAATTTCCTAAAGGAGGGGAGACTGTAACGCCCGGCTATTTTGTACTTTCCATTTATAGAAAGTTTGATTCATAATTCTATTTTTGGAAACTTTGTATTCTTGTAATCGTTTCTTTCCTTGTAATCTTTATCAAATCGAGACTTGGATCATTAATGAAGCTTATATTTTGTTACATCTATGTTAAACGCATTCTATGTATACTCGTATGTTCGATTTGGTGAATCAGTCTATGTTTAATCGTGATTCTTGGAAACTATGTGCGAAACTTGTAATTAATCTAAACTTATGCATTGAACGTCTTTTGAACGAGAACGATACTTGAATATGACTCTTATACGCTTAAATATACTTTGGTTATGATCATCATGCTTAACTACACCTTATACTATGCTTTTATATCAAAACAAGTCCCTAAACTCTCAAGTTTGCACCAAAAGGGATTAAAAACAAACTTCAGGGACTAAAGTGTCACAAAACGAAAGATGGGAGACCATACCCGCCGCGTGACACCTAGGTCCCTCGCGTCACGCGAGGCCCTTGTTTCGGCAGATTGTGTTTTCTTCCAGCTTTGTGCACGAAATCCCATTAACCTAAACCACCCAATCACCTTTAATCCACCTCTAATCACCTCCAATCACCTTCTAACTCCTCCATTATAAATACCCACCTTCTCCAACCCATTTGACACTTTCACAACTCTCTAATCTTCACTAAACTACTCTCTAATCAGCTGAGAATCTGAGTTTTGGACAGATTCGTGAAGACTTACAAAAGTGAGTGTAACTTGCTCATTTCTCAACCAAATCACTTGGTTCTTCTTCCTATTGCTTTGTTATTTCCTTGGGTTTGAATCCTTGGTTTTTCCTTGGAAGAATCAGGCTTGGATTTGCCCTAAAATGGACTAAAACTTTCTGTTTTGTTTCAAACCTATGCAAACTTCATCTAACTTGTGTGAAACACATCTCAAACCAATGTCCTAATGCTTACAACCCCTCTCATGGTTGGTTAAGCTTAAAAGCATGGTTGAGACATCTAAATCAGAGGTTAAAACCTCATAAACTTTCTGTTTTAATTAGGGTTTTACCCACAAGTAGTGTTCAAGTGTGAAGCTTGATGTATGTGTGATGGTTGGATTAGCTTGGGCTATCCTTCATAAGAATCCACTCATTACTTGATGTTTTACTATAGAATTAGTTGTTGTTTATACCTTGATACTTGTATGTTCATGACCCTCCTTGTCGTTTATAACAACAAGCGTAGTGGTGAACAATAGAGGTGCCTAAATGGAAGCTTGTTCTTCCTACCTCATGTATGTATTCTATGACACAAAGAGGTACCTAAATGGAGACATTAATCTCCTACCTCATGCTTGAATCTTAGGACTTGTAAAACTATATAATATCTAAGTTATTCTATACGTAAACATCTAAGTAACTAAGACTTGATGATGACTTAATAGTTATTTGTTAAGTGGACGTTACATCATCTATGACCATGCCCTTGTTACGACTCTAATGGATCTTAGAATCCATGAAATCATACCAACTCTTTTGAGTTTCAATAGTGTCAAGAACAAGAGTTATGTGTACAAGATGATTATTTTCACCTATGTTACTTTCTTTATATCTTAAACTCCGAATCTATAATCTTCCGTATACGCCAAACTCACACACCTACGTTTCCTTGTGTAGAAGGACAAGGTGCTCCAAACTAACTCATCTACAAACTTGCTCTCGGAACTTCAAGTCACCACTTGTAAACCGTGAGTATACTCGAACCCATTTTTACTTTTAACACTTTGGGTGCAACATGTATTCTATATTAAACACACACGACACTTGAAACTTATTTGAAACTTACTCTATCCATTTAAACATGAAACATGAAACTTGTGAATCTTGAGACTATTTTGTGCATTGTGAACGTTTAATTCTTGTGTGTAGTTCCGCCTTAACAATAGTAGCGCTATAGGAGTAATGCACCTCCCCGTTAGTCTTTGGGGTATTGTTAGGAGGAGACATATATACCTCCCGTTAAACTTTGGGTTAGGTACTTTAAACGCATTGGGAAACTTGGGCTATCACTTGGACTACGTAAACTAGCACGTTTAAACTATTTTATTATGTTCATGTTGGATATGAGTTGTTATTCTATTATGCTATGTAAACAAACTTGTATACTCGCTCTTTGCTTTTGCATTGAAACTCTATTTTAATACATGTTGCAGGTTGATTTTTGAAGTATGGATGATTCATGAAACAAGTTTAGGGTGGACTAGATACACACCTAGATTAATCTATCATTTTGTTTGTTATGTTATGTTATGAAACAAAGTTGTTATTTCCTTTTGAATTATGTATGACATCTAGTTTTGAAATGAAATTTGAATTTAAATCAATTATTGTCACATAGTGTTATGACGTTTTGAGCAATCTACACACTTCGTCTCATCCCGAAATTTGAATTTAAATCAATTATTGTCACTATAGACTAGGTGAAAGCATTCCTACTTTTCCTAATTCCCTATAGTTATGGCTCTGATACCAATCTGTCACACCCCAACCAATGGCGGAAACATCGGGATGAGACGAAGTGTGAAGATTGCTAGAGACATCATAACGCTATTTGTGACAATATTTAGAAAATCCAAATTTCATTTCATTTCATAACTTCAAATAGTCAACATTACAAGAAATTCAAATACAACAAGTTTAACATAACAACATGATAACATAACAAAATTTGATACAACATATTAAACCCTAACGTCTATATGTGTATCTAGGCATCAACGCTACTTCTTTTCTTAGCATCATCCTCATCAACCTGTAACATGTTTAAAATAATTCAATGCAAAAGCAAAGGCGAGTATACAAGTTTGGTACGTACATAGCATAAGATAAAAATGTGAACAATCCCTCATAGCAAGCATGCGATTCAAGATAAACATTAAATATGGCATGTGTCTAACATATCAAACCAAGAAAACGCAACTTGCTCATGACATAACCAAAGTTTCAGTAGAGGCGGGTCGTTAATCCTATAGCGCTACATATGTCAAGGTTTGGCTCGTACGAAGTTAATGATAAGTTCTACACATAAGAATCACCCAAATTTAAAGTATCAAGCCATCACATATACAAGCATGTTATAGGAATGTTCATGTGTTTAGACAAAAGTTCATGTGTAAGTTTCAATAGGTAAACATGTTACACCCCAAAAGTGTTAAAAGTAAAAAGGGGGAATACGAGTATACTCACAAAGTTTGCATATGTTTTCCGATTATCCAATTGTTGACGAGTAGAGATTTAGAGTCCGAATGTATAAGGGTTAAAGTTCAAGTATGTTTAGAGTCGAGATTCGGTGTTTAAAACAACGTAAAAATAAGATATGAGAATAACATGGAAAATAATCATTTAGTACATATGATGCTTGTTCTTGACACTAGGAAACTCGAAGGAGTTTAGATGTTTTCATGGAACAAGGTTCCATTAGAATCGTGACAAGTTATCATAGTCTAGGATGATGTAATCTAGTACCCCGACATATGAACACTAGTTCATCATCAAAGATTCGATTATTCGAATAATATATTTAGGTTATATAATATATGTCCAATAGTTCAAGCATGAGGTAGAAGATTAAAATCTTCATTTTGGTACCTCTAAATGTCATAGAAGTCATGTAGGAGGTAGGAAGATCAAGTCTTCCATTTAGGCACCTCTATGTGTTCACCACTACACTTGATGTAAAAAAACAACCAAGGAGGGTCATGAACATACAATAAAGAATAAGAAATATACACACTAACTAAGAGAAATCATCAAATCATGTGAGGATTGTATGTTTGGACAACCCAAGTTGTTCCATAATCACTCATGTATCAAAGACAAAGTTTGACATGACTTGTGGGTTAAAAACCCTAAACAAAACACCAAGTTTATGAGGTTTAATCCTCTGATTTTAAATGTCTCAACCTTGTTTTTAAGCTTAACCAACCATGGGATAAGTTGTAAGCATTAGGACATAGGTATGAGATGTGTTGGACACAAGTTGCATAGGTTTAAACAAGTTTTTGATGAACATAAAAACAAACAGAAAGTTTATGGACTATTTCGGGGCATTTCCAGGTCTGATTTCTCCAAGGAGAAGTCTAGGAATCGAACCCCATGATTATACAAGCAAGTAGGAAAAAGAATCGAGTGAATCGGATAAGAATTGAGTGAGTTATGCTCATTTTCGTGAAGGGGTGTCAATCTACTCGAACCCTTGCTTTCAGCTACGGTTTGGTGGATGTTTTGTGAGTTTTTAGGGTTGCAAAAGTGGTAGGTAGGCTGGTTATAAGTGGTATTTATAGGGGGAAGGATTAGGGTTTCAATGGGTTGGGCTTTGGAAGTGTTTAGAAGGGTTTACACCTTGAAACTAGCCCACAAAACCCAACTATATGGGCTGAATTTTGCTGAATTGGGGCTGCCATATTTCTTTATTTTTTTATTTTTTTAAAACATTATAATGAGTAATTTTGTTAGTTAAGTTGTGTAATAATGTGCAACAATGTTTCCCCTAACTTGTAACAAGGTGAAATATGAAATAAAACATGATTTAACTAGGTAAAAAGTGTAATGTACAAGTTTTATTTACGAAGCAAGTTCCGTATTTTACAACGATTACAATGAAAGAATGGTTATAAGAACACAAGATTTCCAAAGTTAGAATTTCACGTAAGGTTTCTAAATGTAGGAAGTTTGAAAACGCAGGGCGTTACATAAAGTGGGTCATTTAGCTTTTGAGTTGAAGGGTTTGGATAATAATAATACACTTACTCTTTGTTCAGCTGAAAAGTGCAATGATATGATCAACAAGAAGTCTGCTGTAGCTTCTTGTCAATTGTTTAGTATCCAGGATCAAAATAATGATAGGAATCAATTAGAACCTGCAATACAAGATATTGTACAAGATGATGCAATACAAACTTTGTTGAAACAGTTTGAAGATATTTTTCAAGAACCCACTCAGTTGCCTCCTTCAAGGCAATGTGATCATAAAATTGTCCTCACCAATGAAGAAGCTGCCATCAATCAGAGACCATATAGATATCCTGCTGGTCAAAAAGATGTTATAGAAAAGATGACTCAAGAAATGTTAGACTCAGGAGTGATCAGGGAAAGTCAAAGCTCCTTTGCATCTCCTGTGGTATTGGTTAAAAAGAAGGATGGTTCTTGGAGAATGTGCATTGACTACAGGAAATTAAACAATGCAACAGTTAAGAACAGGTATCCTATTCCTCTCATTGAAGAGCTTTTGGATGAACTGCATGGGGCTACTATTTTTTCAAAACTGGATTTAAGGGCAGGTTATCATCAAATTCGAATGTATGATAAAGATGTGCACAAGACAGCTTTTAGGACCCATCAAGGGTTATTCGAATTCTTAGTAATGCCATTTGGCCTTACTAATGCCCCAGCCACTTTCCAGGCTTTAATGAATTCAGTTTTTAAGGATCTCATCAGGAAATGTGTTCTTGTGTTCTTTGATGATATTCTGGTATTCAGTTCTGATCTACATCAGCATGTGAAGGATCTGTCACAAGTGTTTCTGTTGTTTAGACAACATGCTTTGCTAGCTAAAAAGTCTAAGTGTTCTTTTGCTGGTTCAAGAATAGATTACTTGGGGCATATCATATCAAAGGAAGGGGTTTCAACTGATCCAACAAAAATAATGGCCATCAAAGATTGGCCTTTTCCAGAGACAGTCAAACAGTTAAGGGGCTTCCTGGGGTTAGCAGGGTATTACAGGCGCTTTATTCAAGGTTTTGGTTCAATTGCTAAGCCTTTAACTGATTTGTTGAGAAAAGATGCTTTCAAATGGACTGAGGAAACTACTCAAGCTTTTAATGAGCTCAAAAATGCTTTGATTCACTATCCTGTGTTAGCTTTACCAAACTTTAATGAACCTTTTATTCTAGAAACTGATGCATCATCTAAAGGTATTGGGGCAGTGCTAATGCAAAAAGGACACCCACTGGCTTACATGAGTAAAGCCTTATCAGCCAGACAACAGAGTCTATCTGTTTATGAAAAGGAACTCCTAGCAATTCTGATGGCAGTCAAGAATTGGCATCATTATTTGATCATCAATAAGTTCATTATCAGAACTGATCAAAAAAGTTTGAAGCATCTGTTAGAACAAAAGGTTGTTACCCCTTTACAACATACTTGGCTGTCCAAACTTATGGGGTACAACTATGAGATTGAATACAAAAAGGGGTGTGAGAACAAAGTAGCTGATGCATTATCAAGGAAGCAGGGTATGTGCTTGTTACAGATGGGATTAAGTGCTGTGGAACCCTTATTATGGAAAAAAATTGAAGCTTCATGGAAATCTGACTTAAACTTGCAGGATATAATGAAGAAGTTAACTGAGGGTAAAATAGTCAAAAATTTTGTTTGGGATGGCCATAAATTGTTGAAGAAAAATAGGATTGTCATTGGTTGTGATCAGCAGTTAAGGCAGGAGATTATTACTCTTTACCACAGCTCAACTCTTGGAGGGCATTCTGGGTTCATTCCTAGTTATAGGAGAATCAAACAGTACTTTACTTGGTCCAGATGTGCTAAAGATGTGAGAAATTTCATTAAACAGTGCAATGTGTGTTTAAAAGCCAAGTATGAACCAATAGCATCACCTGGGTTGTTGCAGCCCTTACCTCTTCCTCAAACTGTTTTCAGTGATTTGACAATGATTTCATTTCAGGGTTACCTAAAGTGAATGGGAAGGAATCCATTTGGGTAATTGTGGACAGGTTCACCAAGTATGCTCATTTTTTACCCCTGGTGCATCCCTACTCAGCTTCTCAATTAGCTCAACTCTTTTTGGATAATATTTTCAAACTGCATGGCTGTCCACAGACCATAATCTCTGATAGGGATACATTATTCATGAGCAATTTTTGGCAAGAATTTCTTAAACTCCAAGGCATTGTGTCTGCTATGTCAACTTCTTACCATCCGCAAACTGATGGCCAAACAGAAGTCTTAAACAGGTGCTTGGAGACCTATTTGAGGTGTATGGTGATGGAAGTTCCTAAAGAATGGCCAAAGTTTTTATCTTTAGCTGAATGGTGGTATAATACTTCCTTCCACTCTGCCATTGGTATGTCCCCTTTTCAAGCCTTATATGGAATGATACCACCTTTACATGTTCCATTTATACCCTATGATACAAATGTGGCTTCTGTGGAACAACTGTTTTTGGAAAGAGAAAATGTGCTGCAAGTGCTGAAGTTCAATTTGTCAAGGGCAAGAAACAGAATGAAACAGCAGGCAGATCTGCATAGGTCAGACAGGAACTTTGATGTGGGACAATGGGTGTTTGTGAAATTACATCCTTATGTGCAATCTACTTTAAGAGCCAACAGATACACTAAATTGAGCCCTAAGTTTTATGGACCATTTCTGATTATTCAGAAGGTGGGCAAGGCTGCTTATAAGTTGGATTTACCACCAGATGCTCAAATCCATCATACCTTTCATGTGTCCTTGTTGAAGGCTGCTACTGGACCACTTATTGCTCCTACACCACTGCCTATAGCACCACGTTTTAGCCTACAACCTCAAGCTATATTGGACAGAAAAATGGTTAAGAGGAATTCTAAGGTGGCTATCAAAGTCTTGGTTCATTGGGCTGGGTTGCCGGCTTCTGATGCTTCATGGGAGTTTTTGGATGATTTTCGTTTGAGATTTCCAGATTTTGATACTTGAGGACAAGTATGTTGTTGAGGGGGAAGTATTGTTAGATTAGAAAACACTGTTGATATGTAGCAGTGGATAGTTATATCAGTGGTTAGTGTAAGGTCATTAGTTATATCAGGGGTTAGTTGATATGTAGCAGTGGATAGTTATATCAGTGGTTTGTTGCTGTAATAAGTTCAGGGACTAAAATGTCAATTCTGTAATAGTTCAGGGTCCTTAGTGTTAGTCAGTCATTGTAAATGCTGTTATAAATGGTTGAAAGTCTGTTAATGGAAGTTAGCTTGGTTTTTGGGTCTTTTCTCTCTCTCTCTCTCTCTTGTGTTTCTCTCTCTAAAATTGAGCTCCAACAGGGGGTGTCATCCAGCCCAGGTCATCAACTATAGCACCTCGGGGCGCTATACCTCCACACCCAGAGATTTAAAAGGGGGGGGGGGGCGTTATACAAAGGGCTCCATCATGTTAACGTCAAAAATAAAAGGTTCAGGTGAGGCCCACTAGATTTAATCCAATGAAATCTATTTTTTTTAATTTTGTTTAATAGGAGGCTTCATCCACACCATGCAAATTAAAGAGGGCTCCATCCACACCATGGATCCTACGTGTCGCTTACGTGGCCTGATAAAGCCCCTAGGGGACTCCAACCACACTCTCCAGTCTTAGCATTTCATTTTTCTTAGCTAATCATGATTTCCAGGCAGTACCCATGATCCCATTTTCACGGTTCATCTTTACAATTGTTTTCTTCTTTTGCTATCGTTTGAATTCAACAAAGATAATCATAAAAATTGGCTAAAGAAAATTGTATTGATCATTTCGAATACTTCTTATGCAATATGTTCAATAAATGATATGTTTTCGATATGTCTTTTTCTAATAAAAAACCCTCCTATTTACCTATATGATAACTTATCCAAATCTGTAAATGGCCAAATTCTTCATTTAAGTCCCAATTTCAAACCCAATTAAAATAATAACAAGGATGGGTGCTAAAACATAAACAAGGATTAGGGTTTCCCACTCCCAACGACATCGCAGAACAACGCACCAGCCATTCGGGGTTTCGATCATCATCAGCGATTGGGTTTCCATTCTTGCAATATTTCGTTTTCAGAATCAGAAGCTACACCGAATCCAACACAAAATCCACTTAGGGTTTGCAATTGCATTCTTGCTTCACAAATCACTAATCAGGTATGAAATTGCGAATTTGAATGTAAAATTTTGATTTTTGACGCCATTGCTTGATAAATGATGTTTTTTTGTCATGTTTGATTGTGTGCTTTGTATGTTTTAAAGATTGAAAGTTAAAATGTCAAAGTTTAGATTTAGAATTAGCCTTTAAATATTAATATTTATGCAAGATGAACTAATATCTATGTTTAAACTTTAAGTATGGTTATGTACTTGTGTGATTTACTGATTTTGATTGAGAACTTTACTTCCAAAAATGTTATGAGAGCCTCATGATTTGCTTAAGTAAGTTAGTTCGATCATTTTGTTACACCACTATTGTTTTGTTTATTTTATAACAATTAATCACTTATTGTTGTATTGCGGTTTTTGTATATATAATTGATAAGTTTATATTATAGGGAGGGGACCAATTTTTTCGTCTCACACGAGGCCCAAAAGTTTTTTTTGATCATTCTTGGGGACGATCCTGCTGAGTGTAGTGTATCGATCTTGCATAGTAACATCTTCAAAGCCCCTTTTTGCTATATTTACAATCTCCATTATCACCACTAGAAGGGATGATGTTGATGGAATCGTGGCGAGTTGATTGATGCGTGGAATGTGTATATATTGTTTAAGTTTTTTTTTTTTGACACAAATCTTTGTTTTAAATTCAAACAAATGGTTTTCACTATGGCAAAAACAAGTGTACATATTGTGACTTGTGTGGTGTGGTGAAAACTAATCATGGATCCATGGCCTTGGTGGCTCCCCTACTCAATCCATATTGTTGTACAGTCCATTAGAAAGTGAGGGTTTTGTACAAGTAAAAGCAAATAAACATAAATGAAATAAAAACAAAAATAATAGAGGGTGAAGGCAATCAATCAGAGATAGATATCACTTTGCCTTCGAATCCCCTTGACGTATAATATAATACTTGAAGTGATTTTACATAGTATGGTATATAGGGTATCACATCATGAGATGGAAAGACCACATCAAAGGAACTCTTTGTGCCAAACTAAAAAGTTCAAATGATTGAATTGATTGTTAGGTTTTACACTAGATAGAAGATATAATAGTTGAATACATAGTGTAAGGGGTTGTTTGGCAACTACTGAATGGTTAAGTGCTGAACGAGTAAGATGTCTGAATCAATAAGTGCTGAACCAGTAAGAGGTCTAAACCATTAAGAGCCAATATAATGCTTAATCGTTCAGAGGCAAATGTCTGACCAATTCAGATTAGAGGTCTTAACCATTCAGACTCTGTATAATTCTTAACCATTCAGAGGCAAATGTTTGAACCATTCAGACATTTGCTCGTGAAACAAACAGTCTGAACCATTAAGTGCTGAACAGTAAGAGGTCTGAATTATTAAGAGCCCCATTAAGAGGTAAACAAACAGCCGCTAAGTAAAAGAAAAAATGTAAGGATGTAATTCTTCTAGATATGACAAACGACTCTTAATTGGCAATCATCAATGGTTGTCATGATCTCTCAAATATGGAAATGATGTTAATGTTGATCATATAATTTTTTAAATATTTATTTTTCTAACCCCCCTCCCCCTCTCAAGTTGAGTAGTGGGATCTTCAATACTTAACTTATCAAGACATTTGCTAAAAATCCTTCTGTTAACGGATTTTGTTAGTATATTGGCTAATTGGACTTCAAATCGGACAAAAGGAAGCTCTATAATCCATACTTCAAGCTTCCCTTTGGTGAAGTGCCTATCAATTTCAACATGCTTCGTCCATTGTTTGGAACTGGTTTTATTGAAATTTGGATTGCTGCTTTGTTATCACACACCAGTTTACTGATTTTGTTGGGAGGAAAATCAATTTCAATCATAAGTTTGTGTTTCCATATAATATCTATTGTACCCCATTCGAGTCACAAGATTCCCTCCAGTTGTGGTGAAATTCACCACAACTTTATATAGATCTTTTGTTTCCTTTGTAACCTCCCAGTCTGCGTTGGTGTACCCAAGAATCTCTAGATGCCCATATGGTTTGAAAAATAATGCCATGCCTAGCTGTTCCTTTGATACACCTGATGATTCGCCATACTGCATTCATGTGTTCATCTTGAGGTTGATGAATAAACTGACTTACCACTCCAACAACATAAGCAATGTCCAACCGAGTGTGAGATATATATTAGTTTGCCTAATAGGCATTGGTATATCTCTTTATCTACCAATTTTACTTTTTCTTCGATACAAAGTTTATGGTTAAGGTTAATCATCATTGGAGTGTCAACATGCTTGTAGTCGATCATTCCTGTCTTGGCAAGAATGTCAAGCACATATTTCTTTTGACATATAGAGTTCCCTTGTTTAGACCTTAGTACTTCAATTCCAAGGAAATATTTAAGTCTTCCCAAGTCTTTCCTTTCAACGAACTTGTCCTTAACTTCTTCATTTCTTCCTCATCATTATCTGTACTAATCATGTCATCAACATATATAATCAAACAAGTGATAAGTTTACATCTTCATTTAAGAAATAATGTGTGGTCAGATTTACTTTGTTGAGATCCATATCATTTCGTTGCTAGAGTAAATTTGCCAAACCATGACCGAAGAGATTGATTAAGCCCATAGATAGATTTTTTAAATGGCATACTTCCTTTGTCTTAAAGTTTTCCATGAATCCAGGTGGAGCTTCCATATAAACTTCTTTTTTAGCTCTCCATACCAGAAGGCGATATTAGATCAAACTGTTGATACAAACATCACTGGTGTATTTAGTGTTTTAACTCCTACTAACGCGTATGCGTTAATCGAGAAACGAGCTACAAATGACTATCAAGCATCTTGAAAGCTTGCTCAAGTCAAGAGGACCGGTATCCATCAAGTTGATGCAAATGTTGCACTTAATCAAAGGTAGGGACACTTGCCATTCAAATGGAGCGATTCTTTGCAAAGAAGGGCCCCACCATAACTGAAAGTTGCATAACATGTGGAGGGGATCATGATGCTAACGTTTATCCTTTCGGAGGAGGTACTGAGGATGTCTTGTTCAATGGAAATCAAGGAGATAGCAAAACAACCCTTATAGGAACACGTCTCCACGAGGATTTAATCAACGGTTAAATTTAGGGAATAACAAGAACAATCAAACCTTGAATATATATCGAAGAAGTACACGAAGGAAAATGATACAAAGACACCTAACACTAAGACTGAACTAAAGCAAAAAGGAGCTCAATTTAGAATATTGAGAAACGCATAGACTAACTGGCTCAACAAATCTCTGAAAGACCACCAGGGGGATTATGAGGCAAAACCCCACTGCTCAAGTAAAAGTTATCATGAATAGCAGTGGAGACCACTCAATATCTCGTTATTAAGCATGGAGTTTCAAAGGGGGTAGTTCAAGAAGAACCACATGTGGAAAAAAAGCACTTGAGAAAGAGTAGCTTGTGAATAAGGAAAGAATCCAGTGCATGAGTACAAACCTTGTATTTTGTATCCATGTAGGCTAAAAATGACAAAATGGAAGAATAATATGAGAAGTTCCTTTAACTTTTCAAATCCTTACATATCAATCTCCTATTCATTGATGCATTAATGCATATGTATAATTATGTCAAGTTTCTTAAAACATTGTTATCTAACAAGAAAAAACTTGAAGAGGTTTCAAACATGAAGCTTAATGAAGAATTCTCTACCATTCACCATGAGAAATTTACATGAGAAGTTATTTGATTCGCGAAGTTTTACCCTTCCTAGTGAGATAGGTAAAGTATCGGTTAATAACACGTTAGTTGACCTTGGCGAGAGCATTAACCCGATGCCTTATTTAATGTTTGCCAAGTTAGGTTTAAGTGATCTTTCACCTACACATATGAGTATATAGCTTGCTAACACATCGGCGAAACACCCTCGGTGTATTGTGAAAAATGTGATGGTCAAGACTAGTGAATTTGTACTCCTTGCAATTTTCATCATCTTGGACATGGACGTGGATACAAGAGTTCTTTTAATCTTAGGACATCCTAGAGCCTTGATTGATGTTTATGAAGGAACAATAGAGTTGATGATAATAAGATATTGTTTAACATCAAGACTAACTCCACCAACCACAAGGAACACTTGAAGGCGACAACATACTTAATTGAGACTATGAGAATTCCTAACCATCATGAATTAGAAAGCAAATGTGAATCAAGTATGTCATGGTAAGAATAATTGAAGGATGAATTTCTGAATCTACCATTGGTATATGGGAGGAACAAAAACTTTAACTTGCTGAAAAAGACATTAAAGAATTAGAACAATTAATCTTTGGGAAACCACCTGATGAGGTGACTGAAAAGCTAATAACTCCCAAAGAAGTGATTGAGGATTTAGAAAAATCTAAAGAGGTGACACCTATCCAAGAAGATAATTGTGGGGATGGGAATGTCAGAAGTGATGTTATAAGTGATACAACCATAGTCGGAAAAAATGTTAAGATCAAGCACCACAAAATTAGACCACATTGGAAAAAAGTTTTAAAAAAGGAGTTTCATTGAAAGGAAACGAATTCAATCCAAGTGGTTAATATTGTTCCAACAATGGATTACCATGCTGACCCACACTGAAGATGTCATTGTTTTTGGAGTTTATCACATCATCTTGAAAGGAATAGGAGAGAAAAATCATTAATGAGAAGCCACCTGATAGTGAGGAAGGCTCACTAGTCATGGTTTGGTAGAAGTTCGATTGGGAGTTCGTCTGAAGACTCATCTAGCGCTACCAGGAGGCATCCTGAGCCTTAATTTATCTCCAAAATGGAGTAGACAGTAATATTTTAGGGTTTCCAGTTGTAACCATTACTTTTGTGCAATAAAATGGCATATTGTGGGCTTGCTTGACCTAGGTACGACCCGTACCCACTTAAGTGAGTACAGTCGTACCCACTTTCAGGCGCCTATAAGCCAACCGTCCCCTATTTAGGGATGGAAATGGGGCAGGTTTGGGTAATCTCGACCATATACATGTAGGGTTTTTATCTGGTAATTACTTGTTGGGTAGTGGGTATACCCGCGTTAATTTATAAAGAATAACCGTTGGGCATGCCCGACCCAAAACTCTTAAGGTATATATCATGTAACTATTAGTCAATTGCAATTTGGATGTTGCCGAAATATTACAAATAAAGCGTATGCCAATCTTGAAGACAATATATGGTTTTCAGCAAATCGTGTACGCCATTCGTGATATTTTCGAAAGGTATGAAATGTGGTGCAATAAAAAGGAAAAGAACAAAGAAAACTATGTAATTTAAGGGCATATCATATATATGACATAGTTAAAATTAATAAAAAGGAAGTTATTGTAGGTATATAATCGGGTAAACGGGTATACGTTATCGGGTCGGGTAAACAGGTATATCAATAAATCCCATATGTGCTCTATACCCTCGAAAAATAAAATAAAAAATAATCCCATACTCGATTACCCTACCTTATACCTGTCTTAAAAGTTTGGGGTTTCGAGTTTACCCATCTGGTTTGGGTAGAGGTGCACCAACCGGGTATTTTTAATAACTGGTTCCGGTTATGGAATCGGTTTTGATTTCTCGTTTTAAAGGTTCGAACAAGATATCGCTATAACCTGTTCAGTTCCAGTTATTTGACAAAAAACCATACCCTATGTGCCTGGTTCCGGTTCTTAAGAAATCGGGCATTAATATACCTTATTTTCGGGTTTTTCTATACCTTATTTCCGAGTTTTTTAGTACCTACTTTTACGTTTTTTTAAGACTCTATTGCATTTTTGCAAGGGCGGCCCTGAGGGTGGGCAGGGAAGATCACCTGCCAGGGCCTGATATTTCGAAGGGCACATTATTTAAAAAAAACCCGATATGTATATGTAAAAGAAATTTTTTTAATAGGGTATACCCAAACAAACACCAACATAGGCTCACTTACAAAACTATTCTTATGGCTTAGATTAGTTATTAGCCCATTGGCATTAGGTTTAGACATTTAGTGAGCCCAATACCCAATTTCGTTAAGGCCTAAGGGCTTTTCAAGCTCGAACAGGGTACACGAATTCTCAGGGCCGGGCTGCATTTTTTACCCTATCTATACCCTACAGGTATGTTTGGTTTCGGTTTCGGATACAGAATACCGGGTATTAAAAAAACCGGTTCCAGGTTTTTTTACCGGGTCTAATTCCGGGTACGGTTTTCTTGTGCACCTCTAGGTTCGGGTTCGATTGTCATCCTATACACCTCCAAAAAACACACAATTAAAGATTCCCGATGATTTTCGAGTCCATTCCACATTGACATTTCGGTAAATACTCGTTTATGTTTTGCAAGTTTAAAACCCTAAATTTTTTATATCCATGATGCACGTTGGCTTTACTAGGTGGTTTTCTTGATTTTATTTTGTTTTTCACTCATTTATCATCGAGATGCCCAACGCTACCGCATATTCACAAAAGAAGCTATTAAGTATCGAATTGTGTGAAATTGCATTCAAAGAAGTAAAAAATATGAGGATAAACATATCTTGAAAATATGTATGAATGATGGCACATCAATACCATCATGGAATATAGATACAAGAAGACAATTACATGCAAAGTCCACCTAAAGTGTAGAAAAATCTAAAAGCCTAAAATAAAGCTAAGACATATATGTACCCTACTAAAAGCCCTTACCTTTAGTTCTACATCTCCATGAACTCTTATATTGGATCATATTCTTAGAGATGTGCAACTCTTGCCAATATACATAATATACTCAACCCAAGTCAAATTGGGCTTACCTCTACTCTTCCTCCCCTCCATAGTAAAACTATGTCTCATATATGGACTATAATTTTATGTTTCTAACAATTTGGGCCTACCCGTCGGATATTTATTTTTTCCATTCTTATTTTTGTATAATTTTATGTTTCTAACAATTACAATAAATTGAAATACGATAAACTACATACATACATATCCCCATAAAATATACCTTTTTCAATCTCATACTTGATCCCATACTTGACAGTTTCTGGTATACCCGTCCCGAACGTTTGAGTTATGGTATACTCGTCGAGCTCATGTTCTTTTTGTCATCTCTATTGGTATGACTCTTACTACTATATCTAGGTAATTCCAAAACTCTCTATTCTCCAGATTTCTTAGTCGGACATGCGGTAAATATACACCACTACTACTAGTTCCCACACCAAGACACGCTAGACACAAACCAAAATTCAAGAAAACAGTTTTTTATTTAAAAAAATACTTGACTATATGTTTAATAGTTAAATCAAACAAATTACACAATAAAAATGAGTGTTTTTTTTTCCTTTTTAAACACGATCAAATTTGATATATATATATATATATATATATATATATATTAATTATTTTTGTTATTGTATTTTACCAAGTCATGAAAGTTTTGGCACTATAAATTAAGTTATTTTTTAAAATAATTTTATTTGATTACAACAAAATTTAATCTGATAATTATAAACAACACTTTCTTACTCTGCTACATGCAATTTCATCAAGCTAGCAACAACAAATCGACCAGGTGGTGTCAATACATACATTTTTTATAGTTATGAAACTATATAAAGTTGTAAATACAGAGTCCATGACTAGGATTATTATATTATATTATATAGAGAACAAACATAACTCTTCTAATAGGCTTAACCTTCATTACATACATAATCTTTAGATTTCAAGAGACGTTATCTAGCTAGCTTAGTCATGTGATACATTACAAATCATTTCGTTACTATAAGAGTGATTGTCTTAAAAAAGTTATCTAACTATAATCAATTACCTAACAACTACTTTACTACCTAAGATGTCATTAATAGTGTGTGGGGCAAATACATCTTCTATTCATATATTATCAATCTATCTACTTAAATCAGTAGCACCAGTGGTCTAGTGGTAGAATAGTACCCTTCCACGGTACAGACCCGGGTTCGATTCCCGGCTGGTGCATTTTTTTTATATATATGTTACTCTTTACATATTTTACACCCCTTGTACTTTCTACTAAGAATGAAAAAAAAAAAAAAAAATCTGGTATTATAATTTGAACAAGTTTTAAATAAACGAGATTTTCCTTTCTATATATTTCTTTTCTTTTTAATTGCATCAAACGGTAATCTTTTAGCATCCAATTTATGTATCACTACTCATCACAGCCATGTTCTTTTGAATATTGTGCATCAAACTTGTTTTCATGGATTAAACCTTCATATTTGCTTCAAGTGCATAAACAATTCATGTCTTTGATTACAATGCATCAAAGCTTTAATCATCTTCTATGCAATATGAGATGATCTAGGTGATTAATGTGTATGTGTGATTGTGCATTACAGATAATACATATTAGTAACATACTTGAAAGATAAAATTCTTATTTTGCTGATGAAATTCGTTTTCATAAGAATTCGTGTTCTCCGGTTGACATGAAAATCTCTGGTCTTGATCTTCGATCTTAATAGAAGTGTTATTAAGTGTTTAAAATGTTATTAGTTAAACCTTTTGTACCTTGTGACTCTAAATATGTTTTGTTGACTTACGATTAGTATGTATGACAATCTTTTACCTACTTATTTTAGGGGGTGTTTGGTGTTGCGTTTTCAAAATAGATTCTGCGTTTTTAAAATAGATTTTGCGTTTTCAAAACTGCGTTTTGAAAAAGCATGTAGATACATGCTTCTCCAAAACCGCGTTTTAGAGGCAGATAATCACTTTTTCATCCAAACACTTTTTTAGATTATTTATGTTTTACAAACGCAATAATCAAATAATCACTTCAAAACACAATCCCAACTGTAACCCCATATAGCCTTAAGTGGATTTAGCGAGCACATGAGTTAACTAGCGAAATACAACTCTATTACAATGTGATTGCTATTTTGGGTTTGTGGTGTTAATGATTTTTTTTTCCTTCTAACAACCTACTTTGTTATAAGTTATATCAGTTAAAAAAGATATTCCTTAGAAATTAACTATGCACATTAAATATCATATATTTACAATAGTTTGTTTTTGGATATTTGTCGTATATATATCGAGCAACGCATAAACGTGTATGCAATGGCAAAGCTTGAGATTTTCGACCGGGGGGGGGGGGGGGGGAGTCACCAGACCTAAATATTTCTATAAAACCGGGGGGTCGAAAACGTATATACCCAAAAATTAATATATGAAAACTACATACTCTCCACTACTAAACGAAAAGTTCGGGAGGTCGACCGCCCCCTCCCGCCCCTTAAAAGCTTCGCCCATGCGTGTACGCGTGCACTCATATACACACACATTTTTTCAGAATCAATATTATGTTGAAAACTGCGAGAACCGCATAATTTATCACCAATTATTAACATAAGGTCATGTGTAGTCATAAAGATCTTTGTGGGGCGTTATGCGACAAGTGGCGAAACACGTAAGATAGGGTCTTTATATCACAAAAGGCTGTAGTGGGGTCATATATGTATGGGGTTTTATATATATGTATGTATATATGTGTGTGAGTGGGGTTTCATGGGCAACACCGTTATGCATTTCGCGAGGAGGAGGGATTTTTCACCCATAGCGCCATGGAGGATTCCGGCGGTATACACCGCCCCACTACGTATAGTCTAAACGAACAAAGAATACTCATAAAATCTCTTTATTTCAATAAACAAAAAACAAACAACTTTAAAATCCATAGCTTATAACCACAAGAAAATCCTTAAAACAGAAACTACCTGGAAAAAATGTTATTTGCACTTCAACAACTTTATTAAAAAACTTTATAGCATGTAGGACTACCTTGCTAACCTAATATGAACACAACATAATTTACACACAAGTAGCACCTCATGAGGTATAGATGTATACTTCTGAAACATTAAGTATAACATATGATGATAGTAAATGTAAAGGTTCCGATTCCAAAACGACATCGTCAACTCGATTCCAATATATCCTGCCATGGATCAAAATCAATCAATCAATCAATCATACCCAGTATAATCCCACCCATAGCCATAACAGCTATTAGTAGGGTATGGAGAGGGTGCGATGTAGGCACACCTTACCTTTATCCTAAGGGACAGAGAGGCTGCTTCCTGTGAGACCCTCGGCCATGGATCAAAAGTCAGTTCCAATATGCATAACATTACAAGATAGAATACTTTTATTTGAAACTAAAAACTTGTATGACCAACCTCAGGGATTAATCTTAAGCAATTTATTCCAGCATCTACTATCGCCATTTCATCATCATTTTCGATCTCCGCATCAGTGAATGTGAGGGCCTTTTGTAACTTTCTTGGAGAGAAGACTTCAACTTCTATCATATACGATGCACTCACCGGCCTATGGTCTGAAAACCTTATTTCAGACCTTCTGTAGCCCAGCTGCCTAATTCCTTTCCCATACGAAAGTATGCGGTCACACCTGAAAAACCAAACATCCATCAGACCCACCATTTTTTAAAACATTTTTTCATTGTGCTCGGCTCAGTAGCAGTTAATACATACCACGCAGGAGTTCGTCTTCCAACTTTTGGATCCGCACCAACATATTTGTCTGAATTTCGCTCGTACTTGTAAGTTGGAGGGAAATCCAAAACGCCTTCTGACCATCCATCAAATGCACGACCTTTTCTTAACTCACGAAGAAGCTGCAAAATATCCAATCAAGATCAAACCCATGCATTTATGCAGATCAATACACGAGCATAATGATTTATTGACAGGTTTAATGACATAATGTACATACAACAAATCGTATTTGGTTAATAAACTCTAAATCACTCGTTTGCAATGAAAAGAACATCAGTGGATCATAGGGAAAGCATATAAAAATACTAAAATTGAAACTAAACTTGTACTGAATAAAGATCATCATCATCATCATCATGCTCTGGTAAATCCCACCAATAGCAAAGCTAAGATAGGGTCTGAGGAGGGTAAGATGTAGACAGTCTTACCTCTACCCCGTAGGAATAGAGAGGCTGCTTCCAGTGAGACCCCCGGCTCGATGGTAGTTTTGCATCAAACCTTGGACATAAGGCACATAATACTCGGCAATTAAGACAAAGGCCAATTAGTGCATGTACTCCCTTATCTTTCGGCTATCAACGCCACCACATGATGCATGATTAACCATCCCCCTCTTTTAACATTATTTTCACGAAATTAGTAAACTAACGTTAAAATTAGCGCACTTTCACTTTTGCCCCCCGAGCGCCCAGACAATATATACATTATATGCACGTACCACAAGCGGGGCGTAAACCAATTTACCGGTAATACCAATATACAATGGAAAAGATAATTATTCAATATACAATGACGGATTTAACCGGTAATACCAACTTACCTGATCACACTCTAACAACTTGGACCATTCATTTTGGGAAATTAAGTCGCACGTCTTCTCATATGACAAATTGAGGCGGTAATTTAGGTCACCCAACCAAATAATTCGACTGGAAACACACAAAAGCTATTTGTAAGTTGAGCTTCAAATCAACAAAAAAAATATATATTAAATATATTTTTTACATAAACCAGCTATTAGAACAATTACACGCTAGAGTAGTATTTTTCTTGCAAACTCATAGCCAAAAAGTTTCAGTAAGTTCACCATAATGCTTTAACACAAAACAGAGACCAACTCACATTTTATCAAATATTTTAGCAACCAAATGACTTATCAACAATTGCTGATTTTTTAAAAGTTGCTAATATCGCACATTATCTGTCATTTTTTTGTATTAAGTATATGCCACTCGTCATCTAATGTAACATTTTAAAAATTACTTTGAACATAAATTATAAGTACATATCCTTTTTAAAATTTGAAAACAAATTTATATTATTTATTTCACAAAAGCTTTTTTTTTGCTTATGTAGCATCTGATGTGGTGGCTAACTTTGCCTCAACCAATGCCGCTTCAAACATTTGTTGGTAAAACTAGTGAAAATGAGGTTGGTCACTAAAATTGGAATTTGACTGAGTTGGTTACATTTTGTGTCTAATCTATAGTTGATTGCTAAAATAAAATTGGTAAACCGTAAAAGTGTAAAGTTCGTTTCTATATCATACAGTTTGCGTAAAAGTGTACTTACAAACTGTAAGGAAAATATGTGCTTCACCATCAAACTTACTTATGAGAACGAAAGGAAAAGGAAAAATCAAAATATATCATACTTACTCATGATTCTCTATCCTTCTGGGAAGAGTAGAATTTAAAAATGAATTGAAGCGTGTTCTTTTACGTATTTCATGAACATCCGCGTTTCTTTTAATTGCATCAGCATCCTTTTCACCAGAAGTTAGGTGAGTACAAATGAAACAGAAGAGTGTTTGATATATCGACATACTCACTGAAATAGATCCCTGAAATTGTAAAAATAAGTCGATTATATCAAATAATAAAAACATTTAAAAAAATCGCATATGATTCCAATTTTACCTTGTTACCTATGTACCCCATCACACCAACACCAACAGCGGACACATGTACATTTTGGATATGTTTCCTTAATTGTCTACGCACCCAAATAGTAATAAATACGCCAACCATTTGCTTGCTTACTATTCTAACATATGCGGGTCTCCTCTTTCGGTACAATGTCGAATCAAGGTTCAGATCAGGAAGAAAAAGTTCCTCGGGCATGACCCGATTGTCCACATTTACGTAGGACTTAAAAGAAGCATAGGTTTTAAAAGATTTCGAAGCTTTGAACGATTTAACAGTTTGCAACGGGCTTGGTCTCTCTGGTGCTGATACGCACTGTGCCAGTAGATCCAACGGTGGCTCGGGCCAGCTCAATCCGATCCTTTCGGTCCCACTGAATAATCTGGCTAACTTTTTACTATTACCCGAAACCGAATCATTTATATTTTCTTTTACAGTTCCTTCAGACTCTTCAACCGAAAAGCAATTTACTCTGTCTAGCGTTTTTTGAGACGAATAGCGTTTCTCCGAATCCCCGACAACTTCCATACTCACAACGGTACTCAAACTGCGATTTTGCCCTGCGGGACCGTCCATGAGGTCGTCGAAATTGGATTCCTCGTTAAACGGGTGGATTTCCTCCTCACACTCACTATCCGTTTCCAGCACTACAACATCTTCTATATCCGGCACATCGTCAGATGGTTTAAACCGTGACGGAGAAGGGGGGTTGCTGTAGTATTTGAATTTAGTTTTTTCGGATGGAATTTTATTGAGGGTCTCGCGAATTATGTTTTCCCATACCGGGACCGGACGGTTACTTTCAGCACCAAAAATATTTCCAGCGTTTAAAGGTATTATCTCCTGAAAACTGTACGGGAATCATCGTTAACTACTGTTAAGTTGAACCTTTTCATATACACATTACTAATCAAAGGAGTTAAATTCATGAATAGGTACGTGTCATAGCCGTAAGCATAACTTTCGGAAGACTTACCCAATGACATATATGTCAGCAGGATTGTCAACATCAAGCCAGTCTTTAATATCTAAATCTTCTGGTGGCAGTTTCCCGGCAACATTCCATGTACTAACAGACACTCTAGAAAAAAACAAAATAAATAAATAAAGAATAAAATACAAAGTATCAGATCAATCCGTTAAATGCTAATGGTAGCCAAATAATGTGTGTGAGGGAATGCCATCATACTTGAGTTCTTTTGCATCAATGTACTGTGCTCTAAACGTCTCTGACTTTCGTCGTCTTGGTCTAGGAACAGCACCTGAATACCCAAGATAAACAAGCGTACTAAGATAAGTGAAGAAACATTTGTTTGAATCTCAAGTAAAAGTGTTGGTAAAGTTATGCATCAAAGCAATATCATGATTTTAGTTTTTGAAAGCAATAACATCTTCGAAGTCTGATATGTTCATATCCTTATAAAAGAGCTGAATTGTGACTATCAATGATGCGGTATCTTAACATAATAGCAAAATGTGGTAAAATAGTACCAAAGAAGTTTTCTTTTATTTGTCTGTTGTATCTTTAACGACCGATTAGAGAAATAAAATGAAAATCATGAACTTCTCCTGATGATTTGAAAAAAAAGTTGCGAGTGTTCATAAATCCTTTAGTCAATGCATGTAGGTAGCATTCTTTAAAGATAAACAAAGTGATTGTCTCTTAATTAAATTTAAAGCATTGATAGACCAATAAAGAAAGGTTAAAAGTTGTGCATAACCAAAGCACATGTTGTATTGAATAACAATTAAAACTTTAAAGCATCTACACCAACAAAAGGTTAAGGGGAAAGCAACAAAAAGCTTATCCCCTACACACCAATAAATTTTTCATGTAATTAAAAAAAAAGCATACGGTAAGACTTGATGCCAATAAACTAGTAACCGTATCTACTTCATTTAATAGCAAAAAAAACGAAAAAGGATAAACCGTAAACTTTTACCACTGGTATCACTCTGTAAATCATCTCCTTGTTTATTATCCTTGAACCGTAATTCTTTCGGCCAGTCAGAAGACTCTTCTGTATAAACAAAGTTATACAAATCACTTTCAAACCACAAAATATACAAATCACTTTCAAACCACAAAATTAAGGTTCCTATAGAGTGTTGCCGGTGGGATCCAGTACAAAGGAAATTAACCTACTAAACGTACAAATCACTAGAGTAATTATTATTATTATTACTCTACAGTATTGAACTAGAGGAATTACACTACAAAAAATGATGCAGAGTAATAATATTTACTCTTGTTTAAATCTCTAGTGTAGTAGTAGCAGCAATAATAATAATAATAAGGAAGATTTACACTTTTCGTCCTTTACGTTTGTATCGGATTGCAATCGATAACCTTTAACTTTAATAATTACAGTCACAGTCATTTCTTTGTTAAAAATATTACACCCTATATCCTTTAGCAGTAACCCAATTAAAACTATCGGTTGAGTCTGATAATGTGTAAGGCACATGAGGGTATTTCGGTCATTTAACATATCTTTTATTTAAAATTATATATTATAAATAAAAAAAAAACAACTTAAAAAAACAAAAAACCCAACGCACCACCACCACATCAACACCAACGCACCACCATTAAAAATAATTGTTGTTTCATTGGGGCATACTAAGTTTCGATTAAAAAAAAAAAAAAAAAAATCCAAACATCAATGGCAATTTCCAGTCTACACCTTCAATAAAGCACCTTCAACCCATCATCCTAAACAATCATAATTTACACCCATTAAACCATCATCTTCCTATGTAAAACTCTTCACACCCTTTAAAACCATCCTCCTAAACAATCATGATTTCCTCAAATTTCACTCAATATTTGTAGATCCACCAGATGTTCATCAATCGGATCGGATCCAAAACAACCCATCCAGATGTTCATCAATCGGATCCAAATCTCGAACCAAAACACAAAACTCGAACCAGTAATGTAGATCCGCCAGATCCAAAACTAGAACCAGAACAAAATAGATCCAGAAGATGTGCAGCCGCTGTCGCTTCTCTTTGCTAGTCCGGTAGAAGGGTGAGGGAGATCCGAGGTGTGGATTTGGATGGTTGAAGGGGTGTTTATTTCTTGTTCGATTAATTAAAAGGTTGAATGAATGAGGGAAATGGGAGGTGGGGGTTTGGACGGTGGGTGGGTGGGTGGGAGTTGACCAGAGAAAGCAGGTGATCGTCAGTTCGTGGTGGGGTTGAATTTTCATTTTCAAAACAAAACAAGTAATATTATATACATATTTAAAAAACTAAATTATCCTTATATAATCAGACTTAACTGATAATTTTAACTGAGTTAACGCTAAAGGACCTATTGTGTAATGTTTTTAAAATAAAGAAAGAACTGCGACTGTAATTATTGAAGTTAAAGGTCATTCATTGCAGTTTGATACAATCATAAAGGACGAACATTATAATTTACCAATAGGGTGGAGGTTTATTGGCAAAGACAAAATCTTTAAACATCTTGGGAGGGAGAGATTTTGGATTCGAGTCCAATAAAAGAAATTTGCCGTTAAGTAGTTTAGTGTTAGCATAATTACTCTAGATATATTTGTATTACTAAAGTGGTAAAAATGGCAAGCAAAAATGAAAATATAATATTAAAGTTCAACAACCCTATACTTAGTTTGGAATCCATGAATTAGCTATGTAACCCTAACCTATTCCCCAATTAGCCCATTGGTTTGGTACTAATTGACCAAACACGCGTGAACTGTATGTGCCAAAATCATGTTCCTTCCCTCACACATAATCCAAATTTACAATAGATTTTGTCTAAGACTAACTAACAAAGCTGAATCAAGAGAAGCTAAATGATCGAAATCTTACCGTCTCCGTCGGTTCCGTAAGCAGTATCATCATCCGAATCAGCGTTGTATTCGGAGGTTCTGGAAGACCGATTGAGCCACTTCCTTATCACCAGTCTCGGCCACAACACCTACAAAAGTTGTAATAATTGATGTGTGAGTGAGTGGGGAGTTAGAATAAGTCATGGATAATGAAAAAGTACCTCGGAGCTGTGACTTCCTGAGCGAGTATGAGAACGAGAATGAGGATGATGATTGTTTTGCTGCTGCTGCTGCTTCATATTTGCAGAGAAGAATCTACAAGGAAGGAAGGAAGGAACCAAAGTCCAGAGAGGAAAAAGGTGTTTGTATGTATTAACTACCTGTGTGATATGATGCAAAGTACACTAATATTCGCCCCTTCAACTATTGCAACTCAACAGTTTTCTGTATTTTATACTGTTTTTTATTTTATTTTTTGTTATTTTCTTGTCAGCCACTCATTCATTTCCATCTTTATTATTTTATTTATTATTGTATATTATTATATCTAATTATTATATAAATAAATGACCATCCAATTCCAATTAATGTGCTATATCATGGTTAGCATAGACTCAAAAGCTCATTAGGCTAAAGAGTGTAGGAGATATAGGTTGTGTCATTAATGTCACATAGGACCCTTAAGGGATTGCTATATCACTCTCTTGTCTCATTCACCATGGTTAGCATAGATTAAACCATGACAATCATGGGCCTCCTTTCCTTTTTCAATATGTCCTTTTTCCTTTTTAAAAAATAAATTAAAAAAATAGTGGTTTGAGTCATGGTCACATCCTAGTGGTTTTGGATGATGGATTAGAAGTGGGTGAAATGACTCTGATATGGGGGGTCATGATTATTATAAAGGTCATGACTACACCCTATAGCCTTATAGTAACTTATTCGGTCATTTAATACATCTGCAAGCAACGGAAGGAGGAGGTGCCAATGAGGTGGTGGTGGTGGTGGGTGATAAAGAAGAGACTTGGTGTTCTAAGGGACCCAAGTTCGATTCCTGGCCTCCCCATCATTTTCTGCGGCACCTGGTGATATTGGGAGACTAGGCGAAAAGATGAAGATCGCTAGTTCGATAAGTTTGGTGATTTTGAGTTCAAGTCACACAAACAATAGAAATAAAGAAATTCGTCTTCAAAAGAAATCGAAGTTCGGGTTTAACCAATTTCAAAGAAGAGAGTTCTAAACCAGTTTCTATGTATATTGATTTTGATTGGAATCTCTATTCAACAATCGGTTACTTTTTAATGCACGCCTATCATAACACCAAAAAACCATCCTACAAACTTTTCATGAAAATCTACTTCATACATCAAAGCTAGTGCAATGCACATCATCATCATCATATAACTAAAAGTAATATATATTATTTAGTATATTTAGTTATTGTATAATATAAGTAATATATTTAAAAAGATGTACTATTTATGACTACAAACATTGCATGTGTCCCCTCACTATAATATACGTATTTTTGTTTTGGCCAGAAGCAAAAGTCTTTAATTAATTTATTTTATTGAAGAATATTATTTTAGTTTATATTGTATCAAAAAACATTATAACTATAGCATCGCATCAGACATGAAATAATAAATAACACCGATTGTGACAATTTGTCTTCCTTCCATGCCCCCACAATCCAAATAGATTCGGCACCCCGAAACATCCACCATCAACAAAGAAGATACACGAGACCACACATGTATTTATGCAAATGTACCCATATCGTAACGTGTTTAATAATTATTTCTTTTTCCATTTTAGCAATTTAATATATATAATATCAAAGGTAATATTTTTTAATAATTTAGAAAAATTCAAGAATGACCATTTGTTTTGTGTTATGAAAACAACACCCAAACTAGACCAAAGATTACGTGTTATAGGTGTGAACTTATACGGCATGAAAAAATGTTTCATGTTGGCAGTTAATTTGATAACCAATTACTGCTAAGCTATTGTTCATGGTTGGTTCCTATGAGCAATGACTTTGTGATCGCCCGCTGATTATTAGTTGTCACTAACTACCAACACAAGTTCCCAATGATGGCGGTTAGTAGTTACTAGTTACTACTGATATTCTACTTCTTACCATCAATAAATCATTCCTTACATATATTAACGATAACCAAGCAAAACTCAAACCCTTTCAATTAATTGACTCATGAGTGGCTCAACCCCATTACTGATCTTCCTTGGAACCCCGATAGAGAAGGTTGCCCCTTGGATTGCCCCTTCGAACCACATGGGTTCGTTGGTGATGGAAAGAAGAAGATAGTCTCGATTGAGCGTGCATTTCACACCTACTAACTTTTATTGATATTTATAATAATTTCCCTTGTAATTGAGTCAATAAAACGTTAACTAATGATGTCTTTTATGTTCAACAAATTAAGAATGATATATATTATCATTTGAGGGTATCCTATGTTTTGAATTTCATTAGCCAATCATTTGAGGGTATCCTATGTTTTGAATTTCATTAGCCAAAAGGAACGTACACCTCCTATCACCAAGGCAAAGAAAACACCTGGATGCGGTCGTCGTAAAGCGATTGAGCATGTGGCGGGGGCTCTATTGTCGGAACTGGTTTTGATCAAAATCCCCCACCACCTTTTGTATTTTTCATCAATCCTTCCATTACAAACTGATGACACTACCTTATATTAAAAATGTTTTTTTTAGCAAAGATAGCTCGACTTCTAGACTTTAAGTTACATTGGTGTTATCATGTTCTATTATGGACATTGGCAAAAAAAAAATAAAGCTGTGATATGTCCAAAAGAATAACGAGACGTGTTTTACATTGATCGAAAAGCATAACAATATATACCGACACTGGTTCCATTAATACCAGTACCAGTACCAATGTTGTTCAGTCAGTATCGATTTGGTTCGTTACGACACCTATCGAATTCCATAAAAAACGAACACTAACACCAGTACCGTTACCTATGTTGTTCCGCTCGGTATAGTTTACGATAACGAAAGATATTTTATTTTAAATAAAACTCCGTTTTCATTGTGAGTATTCATCTAAAATATGGAATTGTGGTCAAAGATAAAAATGACTGATCATGTCCATCTTAGAAATAAGTAGACACATGCGAAGGAAGCTTAAGAACAAATGAATTCACTTTTTCTTGTGAGACAACCCCTATGATATGTTATGTGATATTTATTAAAAAAAAGGTTTCAATCATTAGGAGTATAAGGATTCTTTAGGAAAATAAATAAAAAAAAATGTCTCGATCATTAATTAGTTTTGGTCCCCCAACAGATAATTTGGACCTCAAGCAATACTATCTCGTATTATGTAAATACCACAAAAAAAATTGTGAGTATTCATCTAAAATATCTTTTGTCTCGATCATTTTTTTTCCTGTCAAAAAAAAAATGTAAATACAACAATTAAAGTTTACGTGTCTTATGTATTAAATTTTTAACGTTATATTCAAATTATGAAGTTCTTTGTTGGAGTATATATTAACTTTAACTTTAACTAAACTATGAGTAACTTTTCATATATATGGGATTAATTTGACTAGAATGTGTATTTGTTTTACAATCTTGATATGATCATTTAACTCATACAAAACACAGTGTGGTCTAAATGGTTTGTTATTTGTAGAAAGTCATGGTTGAAACACATAAGGATTTGACTAGAATGAGTATTTGTTTTACAATCTTAATATGTTATTTAATCTTTAGATTTCTTTACAATATTTTGCGGTATGATTATTTTTGATGAAGTTACAATATTTTTTATTTTGCAATGAGTTGGATAAGGTCTGCGTTAAGCTTGTGGTATGATTAAATTTTTGATGAAGTTGCAATATTTTTTATTTTGCCGGTGAGTTGGATAAGGCTTGCTTTAAGTTTGTGCTAGACTACAATAAGTCGTTTTCGATATCTTTATGGTGGGTTTTTTTTTACTGAAAAGCTAATGTAGAGGCCCTGTAAAAGACGAGAATGTTGGAACACTAACAACATATTCATTGTAATGGTGACAAGATCCAAACCCTTATGAAAGTATGTTGGTTAGCTGACGCTCATCAAGACAGTGTAGTTGGTTGAGCATAATGTGTGGCAACACATAAGTCATCTATATCTATCAACGATGCTTTCGTCATATGTTAAATCAAGAACATTACATATGAACATGGTACTCTCATCATGATAGTTCATAAATCCTAGTTGGGTGGCATTATGACTGCAAATTTTCTTTTTAAAAATATTTTTTAATAACAACTAATGAAATTGTTTGATTTACAATCGTTACACGCTAGTGAAATTTGTATAACTTAGCTTAACGTTTTGGGAAGCCATATGAGAGGTGTGCACAACCTGTCACGGTCCATGTGTTGGAGGCCAAGTGAGTTGCGAAAGTGGTTTAGTGGACCCTATTGTCTGAGCAGCTTAGCCCGTGCCAGGTGTCATGACTGACACCTAGCCTCGACAGTAGCCTCTCCCCTTTCTATCTGGATAAGTTGGTCTTTTACCGGCATGTATTACTTCTTTACACCAATCATTCCAAACTATTCCTTTTTGCCTATGTTTGAACTTGAAACCTTCCCTTAAGAGGCGTGTGTCTCTGTCTCTCGATCGGTCGATAAATTGTTTTGTATAAACAAATTTTCTATATCATTGGAGATTTTGATTTAAATAAAATTATTAGAGATTTTATAAATAAATTTGATTTATCTGAACTAAATATATATTTTTTTACTGAAAACAACTCTTACTGACGTTAAAGTAGCTAAAAAGAAATAGTCACAGTTTATTGATGAAACAATTATAAAAAAAAAATTATAAAATATCGATTTCTATTATTAGTTGCTCATATAGTGTTTTATATGGATAGAAGGGAAGTTGAATAAATTATAAGTTTATAACATCATATAAAAAAGGCTATAAAATTATACAAATTCTTCAATCACACCCATAAGTGCCATAGTATTTGTAATCACTCTTCTATAGGATGAACAATCGATGTTTTAGTAACGTTGTCTTCTAAAACTGTTAGTAAGAATATTATTTTTATGTACAAACAAATTATCGTTTCATACGTACATCGAATGTGTGATTGTAATTATACAGTATATAATTAGCTAGGTGTACATCGGACGTGTGACTGTAATTATACATATAATTAGCTAGGTATCAAAAGTGAACATAACTTGAATGTTTTGAACACATCAAACTTAAAGTTAATCAAGTTTGATGAAAACTTCTATCCGTGTGTGTATGTATGTAGACAGAAATAGGTAGATAGATGGATGGATGTGAGTGTGTGTGAGAGAGGATGAAGAAAGGAAGGACAAAGACACATACATACCTTTTGCCTTGAATATATGCTTTCTTGATTTGTTCCTCTTTGGATGAGGGGAGGTACTTGAATATATCTGTGAATTTTGACCCTTAAAGTTTAAGAAAACACACACACACACCTTTTATGTATTGTTAAGGATGGTGAAAGGAAAAGGCAGAAAATAGGGTCCGAGTGATATGGATGTGGATGTCCATTTCGATATGCCTTATCATAATATATACTTGTTTTATGGTCACTAATTTTCAAGATCCATCATCATTGAAATTTAGAATTGATATCTTTTGTGATAATCTTATAAAATATCATTATCATCATCATCTCATACTCAGTAAATCCAAGTATCCAACCAATAACAAATCAAAGGTAGGGTCTGAGGAGGGTAAGATGTAGACAGTCTTACCTCTACCCCATATGAATAAAAAGGCTACTTCCAATGAGACCCCAGCTCGAATCTTATAAAATAACATTTTGGTAAAAGATATACCACTTTTACAATCTTTTTCTTTACTGGCATCAATGTGTAAATCAAAGACCCATTAAAATTACCTCCAAATCTACAATACTAGCACCACCTACCTTGTTGCACAAAACCACGATGTGAGTTTTACTAAATTTATTTTTGATTCTACTAAATTAGTCTTATCCTACTTTTTCTCATAGTGGATGCATTAACGTTATGTTCCCGAGTTTCATTAAATTAGAGAAAAGAAAAGATTTGAAATGAAATAATTTTTAGTTTTGTTTCAGAGTTTCGTTAAAGGAGAGAAAAGAAGAGAAAATGAGAGATTTTTTCCTAAAATTAAGTATACATAGGATATGTCATGGTCTTTTCTGAGAAACCTAAAAAATTCTTTGAACGTAGTTAAAATCGCACCATATAAAAGTATTAAAAACTTAAAATATATAATCAGAATTCAAATATATATAAAGAAACAGGATCAAGAGATAACGCCTCAATGTGTGAGAATGGTGAGAACGATTCTGAGCCACAAGATCTTAGTGGTTTGTGGCTTAGATTGATGCGGTGTCATTTTTGTAAATAATAGGGGCCTTGGAACTACCACGAGAGGTAAAATATGAAGATCCAAGCAAATGTGCACATGCTAATCACATGCCATTTTCCCCCATCATATTTAAACGACAATAACTTTTTTATACGTGATTATTTTTCGAAAAAAAATTACACCATAAAACTCAACGTTTTTTTATCTTTCCAACGAGTATACTATTGATACACTTTTCGAAAAAAAAATTAAATGGGTTTTATGGCGTTTTTCTGAACTGAGTGTTTTATGACATTTTAAACTAGGTATTTTCATGGCGTTTTTCTGAACTTGCTCCATAATAGCGCATCCCACATAATAACGCATGCCACATATTAGAGCATCTGTTAGAGCATCTGATTAGAGCATCTACTACTAGAGCATCTATTAGAGCATCTGATTAGAGCATATAGTACTAGAGCATCTATTATATTAGCGCATCAAACAATAGAGCATCTGCTGCTACTCTATTCTGCATTGCTTGCATACTGCATATGGCGTTTTAACTAGATATTTTCATGGCGTTTTTATGAACTGAATGTTTTATGGCGTTTTCAACTGAGTTTTTTCATGGCGTTTTTCTGAACTGGGTGTTTTATGGCGTTTTTAACTGGGTATTTTTCATGGCGTTTTTTCTGAATTGGGTGTTTTTATGGCGTTTTATTTGAACATCTAGTTCATATGAGTGGGTTTTTTTGACAATATTACCCCTTAGTGTAATTTAGCATCAATGCCACATGTCACCACCAAAATCGTTCTCACACTTTTCACTGTTTTCTCCAAATCCCAACCCTATATATATATATATATATATATATATAATCATTTTTTAAATCAGATCCTAATATATATATATATATATATATATATATATATATATATATATATATATATATATATATATATATATATATATATAGGGTTGGGATTTGGAGAAAACGGTGAAAAGTGTGAGAACGGAGAGAACGATTACGGATCGTCCGATCAAAACAATCCATGGACTAGATTGCGCGGTGACATTTTCGTAAATAACATCAATATTATTAGGTGGGACGCGTTTCATTAAGGGTAAAAGGGTCTTTTTACCCCTTATATTCAAAACGCCATCATATGATAAAACGCCATACAAAAAATAAAACTCCATTAAAAACAAAACGCCACAAATTAAAAATAAAACGCGTTGAATATTACAGGAAGATGAAAACAACACAAATAACTGAATTTCAGTTACTAACATTTATTAGAAGAAATTCCCTCCTAAATTACGCGCCAAAACATCGTTATATAAACAAACGTAAACCATAGCTTCTATAATCACTTCAATCTATCCATTTTCTACAAAAAAAATCGTTAACCAAAAACGCCAACTTAAGCAAAACGCCAAAAATGGCAACAATCGTTTCGTGGAGATACACTCTGGGGATCAGGCGATACGTCATCCATTTTGACAACAGAAGGAGGGTGTATGTTAAGACGGTCAGGGCAATTCTAAAGATGGAAGAACAGATACAAAGGCAAATCTTATCCATTGGCGTCGCTCTAGAGTCTAGACAACGAATGCCATGAAACGCATATGCTTATGAAAGCATTAACCAGAAAATTTGGACCAATCAAAGGAGATGTGAAGCCAGACCCTGTCATGACATCATGGCGTTTTGATGATGAAACAGACATGGTGACGATTACATACGACAGCGGAGAGCAGCAAGTTTACTGGCTAGGGAACATCATGACAAAGCAGCGACTGGATTTCATGGAAGAATTGCATAACGCCACCTGTACCAACCCAGAAATAGACTCAAAATTGGAGTTAATGCAAGAAATGTTCAGGTGGAGGCTTCAAATTCTTCAGGAACAAGAAGCTGATGAAGGTGAATGTGATGACATGGATGAAGATCAAGATCAAGATGAAGACTCCGAGGATGAAGAAGATGACACAAGTGATGGATACTATTCAGATAAAGTACCTTCCGACGAAGGATTTTAATTTTTTTTCCTCTTTTTTTTTCTTCTATGTAATCTTCTTTTTTTTTAAAGATAATTAAATGATCTATTACTATCTTTATTAGCAAAACGCCAAAATAATACTAAAAATGGTTTACCCTAACAAAACGTCATAAATAACAAAAAATATTTTCCTCCTTACTATTTTATTTACTCCTTTATTGTATTTTGTCATGATGGTCTGCATAAGGCCATTTAAAAAAAACGCCAAACTTAGAAGATGGGACGTCTAACCTATAAAACTGATAAAAACTGATCAACACAGTAAATACAAAATACAGTAACTGAAAAGACATTTACTTTATAACTATCATCTATTACAATAAAAAGTCCTGCCTAAACTACGCGCCAAAAAACCCATATAAGAGAGGAGTCTATACACAATGAAATTAATCACACCCAGAAAAACACAAAAATGCCATATCCTCTAGAAACCACTCCCTTTAAAACGCCACAGATGTCAAAACTTTCACTGAAATGGATCCTTTTTCTAAGAGGGTTAACTCAATAATATTTTGATGGATGGGATGGACAAATATTCAAGAAAAAGAGACTGATGACAGTGATATGCCATCATGTGAGCTTTCTTCTTGATGATTATAGGCATGGAAAAAATGGTTCAACTAAAGTGTAAAATGCTATTTTGGACTCCATTATTACAAATAGCATCAAGCAAGAGTTGATCTTCAATGACATGCCGCCAAACAAGAATATCACACCAAAAAACAGGATGTCACTAAGCAGCTTCTTCTGAAAAAGACGGGGTTTATGTAGGAAAGTTGGCAACTAGCAAAACTATTCAAAAAAGGTTCAAAACGCCAAAACAAATTCAAGAAGATAGAGGCTGATGACAGTGAAGATTCGGAAGAGAAATTATATTACAATTTTTTTTTATTTTAGTTTTCATTTTATATTGCTTTGATATCAAGTTATATGTTGATTTGTTAACTAGTTCTCTATAAAAAAATAACATTATTATATAAAACGCTAAAAACTACAAACACCAAAAAGCTAGAAGTATGGAAACTGGGAGAACAGCTGCTGGCAAAACACCTTGTAAATGGTATTAAACGCCAAAAATTTCACTAAACACCAAAAAAAATTGGTCTTATTGTAATCTTATGCATATATCAGACTCGTAGTGAATTATTATACAAAACGCCATAACGCTAAAAAAATTAACCAGAAAACTCTATAACGCCAAAAAATTATATATGTGACACAAAAACAATTAATTCAACGCCAAAAAGTTTAAAAAAATACGATTAACGCCAAAAAAAAAACTTAGACGCCATAAAATATTATACCGCGTTGGGAAATAAAAGAAGAATGAAAAGACAAAAAAGCCCCTCCGCCCTACTCTATGACGCGGGACACGTGTTAGGCCAGGATGTGTTCTCACCACTCTCACACTTTTGAACGTTTTCTCCTGAACCCTTTTCTCTCTCTCTCTCTCTCTCTCTATATATATATATATATATAAATGGGATCAGGAGAAAACGCTCAAAAGTGTGAGAACGGATCCTGGCCCAACATGTGGCGCGGGACATTATCAGGGTCCGAGGTGTTTTTTTGTCTTTTCAATCTTCTTTTATTTCCCAACGCGGTATAATATTTTCTGGCGTCTTAGTTTTTTTGGCGTTAATTATATAAATTAAACTTTTTGGCGTTGAATTAATTGTTTTTGTGTCACATAGATAATTTTTTGGCGTTATAGCGTTTTCTAGTCAATTTTTTTGGCGTTTTGTATAATAATTCACTACGAGTCATTAATATTTTCATAAGATTACAATAAGACCAAATGTTTTTTTTTGGCGTTTAATACATTTTTCAAGGTGCTTTGCCAGCACTCGTTCTCACAGTTTTTATACTAATAGCGTTTTGGTGTTTGTAGTTTTTGGTGTTTTATATAATAATGTATTTTATTTATAGAGAATTAGATAACAAAACAACATATAACTTGATATCAAAACAATATAAAATGAAAATAAAAAAAAATAAAAAATGGTAATCTAATTTCTCTTCCGAATCTTTACTGTCATCAGCCTCTTTCTTCTTGAATTTGTTTTGGCGTTTTGAACCTTTTTTCAATACCTTAGCTAGATGCCAATTTTCCTACATAAACCCCGTCTTTTTCAGACGAAGCTGCTTAATGGCATCCTGTTTTTTGGTGTGATATTCTTGTTTGGTGGCATGTCATTGAAGATCAACTCTTGCTTGATGCTATTTATAATAATGGAGTCCAAAATAGCATTTTACACTTGTGTTGATCCCTTTATTCCATGCCGATATTCATCAAGAACAAAGCTCACATGATGGCATATCACTGTCATCAGTCTTTTTTTCTTAAATATTTGTCCATCTCATTCAGCAAAATATTATTGAGATAACCCCCTCAGAAGAAGAATCCATTTCAGTGAAAGTTTTGCCGTCTGTGGTTATTTTAACCAACATTTTTTGGCGTTTTAAATTGAGTGGTTTCTAGAGGATATGACGTTTGTTTTTCTGGGTGTGATCAATTCAATGTGTATAGACCCCTTTCTTATAGGAGTTTTTTGGCGCGTAGTTTAGGTAGGATTTTTTTATTGTAATAAATGATAGTAATAAAGTAACTGTCTTTTCATTTACTGTTTTTGTATTTACTGTTTTGATCAGCTTTATCAGTTTATAGGTGATAGACGTCCCATCTTCTAAGTTTGACGTTTTTTAAATAGCGTTATGCAGACCAAGATGACAAAATACAATAACGGAGAAAATAAATATTAAGCAGGAAAAATATTATTTGTTATTTCTGGCGTTTTGTAAGCAATAACCTTTTTTTAGTATTTTTTTGGCGTTTTGCAAATAAATAGAGACTTATATCATTTAATTATCTTAAAAAAAGATTAAACATAAGAAAAAAAAGAAAAAAACAATAAAACCCTTCGTCAGAAGGTACTTTATCCAAAAAGTATCCATCATTTGCGTCATCTTCTTCCTCGGAGTCTTCATCTGGATCTTCATCCATGTCATCACCTTTACCTTCATCAACTTCTTGTACCTGAAGATTCTGAAGCCTCCACTTGAACATGTCTTGTATTAACTCCAATTTTGAGCCCATTTCTGTGTTCGTACAAGTGGCGTTATGCAATTCTTCTATGAAACCAAGACCCTTCTTTGTCATGATGTTTTCAAGCCAGTAGACTTCCTGCTCTCCGCTGTCGTATGTAACGGTTACCAAGTATGTTTCATCATCAAAACGCCATGATGTCATGACAGGGTCCGGCTTCACATCTGATTTGATTGGTCCAAATTTCCTGGTTAATGCTTTCAGAAGCATATGTGTTTCATGGCATTCGTTGTCTAGAGCGATGCCAAGGGATAAGATACCCCTCTGTACCACTTCCT
This sequence comes from Helianthus annuus, assembly GCF_002127325.2. Classification (NCBI taxonomy): domain Eukaryota; kingdom Viridiplantae; phylum Streptophyta; class Magnoliopsida; order Asterales; family Asteraceae; genus Helianthus; species Helianthus annuus. The sequence continues at coordinate 482,948 of NC_035443.2, forward strand.
CCATCTTCAAAATTGCCCTGACCGTCTTAACATACACCCTCCTTCTGTTGTCAAAACGGAGGATGAATCACCTGATTGCTAGAGTGTATCTCCACGAAACGATTGTTGCCGTTTTTGGCATTTTGGTTAAGTTGGCGTTTTTGGTTAAAGATGTTTTTGCAGAAATGGATAGATTTAAGTGATTATGGAAGCTATGTTTTACCTCGTTTATATAATGATGTTTTTGGCACGTAATTTAGAAGGGGATTTCTTCTGATAAATGTTAATAACTGAAATTCAGTTATTGTGTTGTTTCATCTTCCTGTAATATCCAACGCGTTTTATCAATAATTTTTGGCGTTTTGTTTTTAATGGCGTTTTATTTTTTTTTTTGAATGGCGTGTTATCATTTGATGGTGTTTTGAATATGAGCGGTAAAGACCCTTTTACCCTTAATGAAGCGCGTCCACATAATAAAATTGATGCTATTTACGAAAACGCCACCGCGCAATCTAGTCCATGGATTGTTATGATCGGAGGACCCATAAGCGTTCTCTCCGTTCTCACACTTTTCACCGTTTTCTCTAGATCCTGGCCCTATATATATATATATATATGTATTACAAAAGCATAAAATATATAATAAAATTTTAAAAATATATAGAAAATCATCTTCTAAAATTTCAAGTCCTACGGAGATTTGATCCTCGGGTGATCAGCCGACCCGCCCAACCCCAAAACCGACCCCGAGATACATTAGGTCACCCTTTAAAAACTGACCCTTCCAGTTTTACCCGGACCAATCTTTTATATAAACATATATATTTCATAAAATTATGACAAAATTGTAGAAAACAACATTTATGTTATATCTAAACTGCACTTCATACCTTTCACTATGAAATCGACAAAACTCAACCTTTATATTCATGTTTTACTACAGAGTATAATCTTTAACACAAATGATGTTTGTTTTCTTGGTTAACTGCCCTCACATGCAATGCATGTGAGGGCTTTTTGGTCTTTTTAGATTCTTATTTAATTCATATTAAAAAAAACCCCACAACAACTGCTTACCTTCATCTTTATCATCGAACCACCAACAAACATTATACAAAATCATCTACCTCTCTCTGTTTTCCATGTACAGAAATATCTAGAGAGAGAGAGAGGGAAACTAGAGAGATCTAATGCGAGATAAAGCGTAGAGAGAGAAAGAGAGTCAGAATGCGGTGTCAGGCGGACTGGCGGAGGTTACTGGTTGATTATGGTGGTTGTATCACCAGTGACGAAAATGAGAACAGAGATGAGATCGGATATGAAGAGAGAGATAGAGAGAGAGATAAGAGATCGGAGGTGAAGAGAGAGAGAGGGGGAGAGAGATCGTAGAGAGGGATAGATCGGAGATAAGGTTCAGTTGTTATGAGTCCTCAACTAAAAACAATATCGACCCACCATCACCATAACCATAATAATCATCACCATCATCATCATCATCCATATAGTCACTCTAGAAGAAATTCGCAACAAAAATCGTTAATTTGTTGTTCATCTTCAGAAGCCCTTTTAGCTACTAAAGCAATTGCTCCTAAAGTTTTAAACTTTATACTTACTTTAAATTCATTTGGATTAAGACTTAAAGTCCCTTTCAGAGTTTTGATTCTGCTCTTTTTGCCTTCAGTTTATTACTTTTCTTTGAGTTATTGACCTTTTTATCTATACATACTCTTTGTTGTTGCTTTCTGTGGTGTTGTGTTATCTTCTTTTAATATTAAGAGTTTTCATGGTGCTAATATCCCTTCAATAAGGTTGTTTGTTGCCTGGAATTTTCCAAATCTGAAGCTTTATAAGTCAGGAGATGATGGGTCAAACTCAAAAACACACCCATCAATTGTTTGGTCAATTCGGTCAAAGACCAAATTGAGGAGAAATTGAATTTGGGTTTTTTGGTGAAGGTATACAGTAATGGAGATGTGTATGCGGGAGAGTTTTGCAAAAGGGAAGTGTTCTAGAAGTGAGGTTTATTATTACAACTTAAACGGGCAATACGAAAGTGATCAAGTTTAGCATTTGATGCAGATTATTGGCTTACCAGGGATGAAGATGATAGCATTCTATTTCCTTTGTGGTTTATATAAAAAAACATTAAAATGATAACTGAAATGACATAATACCCTCGCATGCATTGCATGTGAGGGCAATTAACCAAGAAAACAAACATATTTGTGTTAAAAGTTATACTATGTAGCAAAACATGAACATAAAAGTTGAGTTTTGCCGATTTTATAATGAAATATACGAAGTGCAGTTTAGATATAACATAAAGGTTGTTTTCGGCAATTTTGTCTAAAATTATTGATATTCTGATATATTTATTAGAATTTAAAACTCAAATATGAAACCTTAAGTTATGACATCTATACTATATAATAAATGAAAACCATGTTAGGGACACATGGCGCTCTATGAGGCGGTCTTAATTATTTTTCTAAATATTTATTATGGAAAGTCAATTATTAATAATATTAAACATAAAATTTAAAATTTGTAGAAGATATTTTAATGATAAAGACAAAGATAACTGATAATAATATATTAATTATTAAAATCTAAAAAAAATTATTAGCGTTTTAAATATTTATAAAGATAAAGATTTTATTTAATTGATAGTTTTAATTGTTTTTATATTTTGATGATAAGGACAAGGATAACTGATAATCACATATTAAAATAAAAATATACTGATAATAATATATTAATTATTATAATCTTATATTAATTATTAAAATCTAAAAAAAATATATTAGCGTTTTAAATATTTATAAAGATAAAGATTTTATTTAATTGGCAGTTTTAATTGTTTTTATATTTTGATGATAAGGATAACTGATAATCACATATTAAAATAAAAATATTTATTTTAATCATCTGTTTCGTTAAAATGATTTATTCAATACATGTAAAACATATATATTTTTTATACGTATGGTATATTTAGAATTCTACTTCTAATAAAGGAGTCCATTATCCCGTTTTACACTCTAATGAAATAATAATAGTAAATCATAATATCCACCTTATCTCTTGTATATTTAATATTTTTTACTAAAATATTTCTTTTCTTTTTTTCTGCTGATTATCCAACATCAGGTAATACGTAAGTTTCTAACCTAGTAATAAATAAAAAAACAAAGTAAAATGTTATAAACCATGTAATACACAACTCTTTAACCTAATAAAAAATAAAGTGATATGTTACAATAAGTAAATAGTAAGTCAAAGTTCATTTTGTTAGAAAACACATCTTGATGACTAAATGTGTTAACGGATTACATTATTCGTGTAAGATATGTGTTTATTCAAATCGTACAATACACGAGTTTTTAATACATGTAACTATTTTATTACTTAGTATATAAAATTATATTTATTTAACCCGTGTAATACACGGGGTTCTAACCTAGTTGAAACGTAAAAATAAATATTTTACATTCAACAAACTCACATATAAACCATAATACTTAAAACAATAAATTAATTAATTTTTACGTTATTTTTTTCATAAAAAATGTTATTCCTACGTTACTTTACATCAGTTATCTAAATTATTCAACTTGTCTAGATTTAAAATTAGGATCTTTCTTTTAAAAGAAATATGCCTTTATCGGTTTAGTATCAAATACAAAAACTTCTAAAAATAAGAAGTGTACAAAAACTCTTAAAAATAAACACACTAAAAAAAAAAAAAAAAAAACCTAAACACTCACCACCACCCAAAAACCTAACACCCCCCCCACATCCCCTCCAATTTTTTTTTTGCCTAGGGGGTGGGGGGTTTAGGTTTTTGGGTGATGGTGGGGGTGGGGGTATAAGTTTTTTTTTTTTTTTTTTTTTTTTTTTTTTTTTTTTTAAGGTTTTTAGGGGTGGGGGTGGTGTTTAGGTTTTGGGTGGTAGTGTAGTATGTTTTAGTTTTAGGTTCTTGGACACTTATCAATCTATAATGTCTTCTTACACTTTTTATTTTTAGAAGCATTTATAGAATAACTTAACCATTTTTACCAGGTGAGTTTGACTCATGTTTAGGTTGATTTTTATATTGTTAAATGTGATTCACGAAGTCAGCTGCATGGGTGTGATGTCCTTATCTGCATAATTAGATGCAATTATGCCGTAAAAAAAATTGTAATGTTGACAATTGTAGGCATACCATGTGAATGACACAATAATCAAAGGAGCTAGGCACATGATTTTCGCTGATTCTTCGTTTTCATAATCATTTTATATACTCTCACAATAATACGTGTATGTATATTTTCTCACCCTCTTTCTTGAAACGATTCCAATGTATAGATTTTCCTTAACAAGTCGGATTGTCGAGCCATGAGCTGTCCCAGTTGTTGTAAATGAATTGATCGAGTTTTAACTTAAATATTAGTGTAGATGAAGATCTCGAGCCAAGCTGACTCATATACTTTCAAGCTTGAGTGAACAACCCAAGGTTGACCCTCTAAATCATTAACTTGGGACCCTTATTAAGCAAAAAAATATAGGATTCTTAAATCTATAGAGGAGTGGTGTTGTGAAGCATCTACTCTCTCTCAAATAGATCTTTGAATGAAATACGTTACTAAAGTTTTTATAGAGTTGTTAAGCGGTATTGAATTTGGAACACGAATTTATTTAGGAAGTCATAAAGGAATCGCATTATTCACATAAGACCATCCATAGTAGCTAATACTTCATAAGAGTCGTTTTCCGTCACATCAGTATCATAACGTCTCTTCAAAAAAATATATAATGGTTATCGCCCCTTAATACCCT